>NC_092150.1:7858082-7973082 GCF_045791955.1 Oncorhynchus clarkii lewisi
CTACAGTGTTCAGGGTTTACCCTCCTATTTACCCATGGTGTTCAGGGTTTACCATCCTGTTAACCCACAGTGTTCAGGGTTTACCCTCCTGTTAACCCACAGTGTTCAGGGTTTACCCTCCTATTTACCCACGGTGTTCAGGGTTTACCCTTCTGTTAACCCACGGTGTTCAGGGTTTACCCTCCTGTTAACCCACAGTGTTCAGGGTTTACCCTCCTATTTACCCACGGTGTTCAGGGTCTACCTTCCTGTTAACCCACAGTGTTCAGGGTTTACCCTCCTATTTACCCACGGTGTTCACGGTTTACCCTCCTGTTAACCCACAGTGTTCAGGGTCTACCTTCCTGTTAACCCACGGTGTTCAGGGCCTACCTTCCTGTTAACCCACGATGTTCAGGGTTTACCCTCCAAATTGTTACCACTACATCCTTGCTAACAACGTCCCAGCTGGCCTAATCAAATTACCCATGAATATTCAATCTGTTAGATTGTCCTGACAAGGTGTGTCCTACAGCAACAGTGTCGTGTGTGTGTGTGTGTGTGTCCGCCTGTTGGGTGAAGCTACTCAGACTGAATTATTAAGTACAGGTGTAGCCAGTATAGTGTCAGGTAACGACAGAGCAGATGTCTGCTGACCTGCAAAATCTGACTTCAAAGTATTTTTCTGTCTAGACAGACTGCAATTTCTGATCCATTCTGATCAACTGGCTTGGTCTTGTGTCAGGAAAATAAATACCACATTAATCAGATCATATACTGTACCTGGCCATTACGACAGATCAAAGTTGTTTCTGCCTTTGGCCTTTTGTTGGGCAAAACACACACACACACACACACACACACACACACACACACACACACACACACACACACAACCCTTAGTTAATAAATGTTGGCAGGGTATTACTGTGTAATATTTTTCCCCCTCTTTCCCGAATTGCATAACACAACCTATGTTTGGTAAGTGACAGACTGCATGTCTCTTGAGATTCAATCAGCATCTAAGCTTATGTCCAAACCATCCAAGCTAGCCTGATCAGTTTGTGCTGTGATCAGTAGCTTACTCCTGTGGTTGTTGTCATGCCAAACAACGACCATAGGAGTTGGCAAGACAGCACAAACAGATCTGACCCCAGGCTACATCCACACAACATTCTGTACATTCATCTATCCCCAGTGGGCAAGATTTGGCACGTGATGTCAAACAGACGTCATTTTCTGGTTTTAAAACAGATTTTCTGGTTGAGAGGATGTCATATTACCAGTTTACAATCAAACCGTGACTGTAAAGATGTTGTTTTTTTTTCTTCACGACGGCACCAACACGTCATCGAGACGTCATATTTTGGTTGTTATCTGTTTCGTATAACCAGTTTTGTTAGCTGGGTTTTCTATAGAACCTTAAATTAGAATGTCTCTTACCTTACTGCTTAGGCTACTTCTCTATGGACGTTCACAGTCAGACAGCTTGTATTAAACAACAACAAAATAGTATGTCGTGCCAAGGTCACCTTCAAGGTCATCAGTTTTCAATTATTCTATTCCCTATTTGATGCTAGTAGCATAATAGGCTTTTGTAAGGAGTCCATTAATATAATATATGCCATTAAACAGACACTTTTATCAAAAGCAGCTTACAGTCCTGCATACATTTTTAGTATGGGTGGCCTCAGCGGGAATTGAACTCACAACCCTGGCATTGCAAGCACCATCCTCTATCAACTGAGCCACACAGGACTAAAGTTGTTAACTTTGTGTTGGTCAATTTCAATGCAGTGAGTGAATAGACCTTTTGGTGCGCAGCTTGTCTGTCTTTGCATGTATATTTGTAATGAAAAGGAATTGAAACTTCTGCTTGAAATTCATAATCACTTTCTCATCTCATGTGGGTTTTGTGGCTCTTTTTGACTGCATTTGGTGTGATTGTGACTGTGAGTGTCCTTCCCTGTTAAGTTTAAAGATGGCTTCCATTCAGCATAGGGCCAATACACTATTTAACTTCTTCACCTGCGATTCCATCCCATCAGCATGGTTTTGAGCTCAAGTTTAGTTCATTCACTTATGGAATTTATGGAACTTAATTAAATCAATTTATGGAACTAGTGGAACTTAATTGTATCAATTTATGGAACTAGTGGAACTTAATTGTATCAATTTATGGAACTAGTGGAACTTAATTGTATCAATTTATGGAACTAGTGGAACTTAAATTGTATCAATTTATGGAACTAGTGGAACTAAGTTAAATTCCAAAATCATGGAATTGTGTAACACACAAAACTGTCTATGAACGTCATTTAACCAAGCCTCCAACCAGACAATGTGTTACAGTCATTCATATTACCACTGTAACACGTTGCTTCGTAAAGGAATACTGTACTTTCTACCCAAACAGTTCACCACCAGCATGCACCATTTTCTTCATGCAAGATATTTTCAGCTGATAATCTAAAACAAAGTTGTTGTTTTTTTGTCTTCGTTTCTTCATATTTTCCCTTTGTGCATCAGATGACGAACCAGCTGGACCCATGTAAGTGCATCCATGTTACAATCATTTCTTGATTTAGAGGTCTATGTTTTGCTCCAGTGTTTTTGTGTTGTTTCTGTTGCTGTACACTAGAGTTGGGCTCAATTATATTTTGTAAAACTGAAATTGATCTTCCAATTCAAAATGTTCCTAATTGACAGGAACCCTGGGGTACATTGCCTTCAAGTCATGCATACAGTATATTCTACAAACCTTGTTTTACTGCTAAGTAGATGTAAAGTTTTTGACCAATGATCAGTGATCAGGTGTATTATTAGTGTGTTAGCTTTGTTTTGATGGTAACCCAGTCTAACTCAGTCTGTGTGTATCCTATTACAGGAAAACTAACTCCACCAACAACCACAAAGACAAGAACCTTCGTCAGAGGAACACAAACTGAGCAGATTGATGTCTCATTATTAGTGAGTATTTATCCTCTCTTGAAGTCAATGCCAGAGTTGTCTGGTCAAAACACAGAGAAAAGAAATGAGCTGGCAGCCATTTTGTTTTCCCAAATTCATGTTGTTGTCATTTACTTCATGTAGCAGCAACCTGTCAATCACCACAGACAGTCAATCACATGTTGTGCAGGAAATCAATATTGCTAAAAAGTTTATCCTACTTTATCAATAACTTGTCATCGTATATCTTCCTGTCAATGCTACAGACATACAGACACATATCGTGACGTGACATGTAATCTGCAAGTGGTGTGTAACAGCCAGGGTTGGGGTCAAACCCATTTAAATGAATCCAGGAAGTAAACTAAATTTAAATAAATCCAGGAAGTAAACTCAATTTAAATAAATCCAGGAAGTAAACCACATTTAAATAAATCCAGGAAGTAAACTAAATTTAAATAAATCCAGGAAGTATACTAAATTGACTTAAAGGGAAATGGAATTCGTCCCCAACCCTGATGCCAGTACAAACAAAGCACAATAGAACACACTAATAATTTCCTTCCACTTTTTTTCCCCACAGATAATAACATATTATACATGTATTGACCATATGAAGGTAACCAGGAGAGGGATCCATAGCAATGTGTTAATGAGGAGGAGGAAGAGGAGGAGGAGCTACTGTAAATGTCTGTATTGTATGATGAGGCATGCCTTCTGATTTGATTATCTGTTTATCGTGTGATGGGGGTGAAGAAGGTGATCAATGAATGTGATCCCCATAACATTATGAATGGTTTACGAAGTGTCTATGGAAGCATTATAACCATTGTGGCTGCATGCAGTTATTGATTGTTGCTGTTTATTTATTTATTATTTATTCTTATCAGATTCTTGTCATTTTCTATTTTTTTTAATACTAATTCTGAAGTAACGCATGCAAGGTATTCTAATCTTCTGTTTGGTGTTGACATGACATGACTTTTTTCCTCTCCGTCTCAAAGGGCACCTTAGTCTATATACAGTGCACTACTTTTTGACCTGGGGCCTGGGTCTCAAATCCAAAATGGCACCCTAGTCCCTATATAGTGATCTACTCTTGACCAGGGCTCACAGGGTAGTGCACTGTATAGGTCAGGGGTATTTTGACCCTACTGTATAGGACAGGGGTATTTTGACCCTACTGTATAGGACAGGGGTATTCTGACCCTACTGTATAGGACAGGGGTATTCTGACCCTACTGTAGGGCAGGGGTATTCTGACCCTACTGTATAGGGCAGGGGTATTCTGACCCTACTGTATAGGACAGGGGTATTCTGACCCTACTTTATAGGGCAGGGGTATTCTGACCCTACTGTATAGGGCAGGGGTATTCTGACCCTACTGTATAGGACAGGGGTATTCTGACCCTACTGTAGGACAGGGGTATTCTGACCCTACTGTAGGGCAGGGGTATTCTGACCCTACTGTATAGGACAGGGGTATTCTGACCCTACTGTATAGGACAGGGGTATTCTGACCCTACTGTATAGGACAGGGGTATTCTGACCCTACTGTATAGGACAGGGGTATTCTAACCCTACTGTATAGGACAGGGGTATTCTGACCCTATGAGGTCCGGAGCACTGCTGGTTTTCTGTTCTACATGATAATGATTTACACCCACCTGATGTCCCAGGTCTAAATCAGTCCATGATTACAGGGGAATAATGGGATCATTTATTTGATGAATTTGAGGGATAGACTTTTAGAGAAAAACGGGGCTATCTAGAACCTAAAAGGGTTCTTCGGCTGTCCCCATAGGAGAACCCTTTGAAGAACCCTTTTTGGTTCGAGGTAGAACCCTTTTGGTTCATGGATCCCGAAAGAGTTCTACCTGGCACCAAAAAGTGTTCTACCTGGAACCAAAAAGTGTTCTACCTGGAACCAAAAAGAGTTCTACTATGGTGGACAGCCGAAGAATCCTTTTGGAACCCTTTTTTCTAAGAGTATATAAGGAATAGGTTCCCATAGGGAGGAATAGGTTCCCATAGGGAGGAATAGGTTCCCATAGGGAGGAATAGGTTCCCATAGGGAGGAATAGGTTCCCATATGGAGGAATAGGTTCCCATATGGAGGAATAGGTTCACATATGGAGGAATAGGTTCCCATAGGGAGGAATAGGGTGCCCTTTGAGATGCTGGCCTGGTTTTGTTGACTTTGAGATGCTGGCCTGGTTTTGTTGACTTTGAGATGCTGGCCTGGTTTTGTTGACTTTGAGAGTGGCTTCATGTTGATAGATAATCATTATTTATTTGTGTTGACTATGAGAATCTAAAGACTTTGCAATGTAAAAGAAAAATCGCCAGAGATCGTAATCTGGTATGACAGTAAATCTGTACAGTTTATCATTCTGCTGCATACTATTTTATAAGTTGGTAACTTGTTTAACATTTCATCAGATTAGATTTGGTTTACATTTTAATGAGGACTTTACAATGTCCCCCTGTCTTTTGACTTTGATTGATAATTCCTATATTTTACATGTTCTGTATGTATATCTTTATGAAATCACCTTCATATATAATGATATATGAAGGATATCCATTCATAAGATGCATTTAAGTGTTGAAAAAGAATGGGAATTAAAAAAAAATCTGTATGAATTTCATTCAGTAGCTAAGCAACTGAACTCCACCCAATCCTAACCCTATTGCTAGAGTATGTGTATTGTGTGTAGCATGGCTATTATCCTATGCAATAATAATAATCAATATTGATATTTATATATACAAGTCCCTCTTAGCAGCTTTAGATTTTACTGAGTAAGACATCTTTATTAGAGTAAGGGTAATTACCTTTAGAGCATTTATAGATACCGTACTGCTCAGCTGTATGCTGTATCAGTTGATCTCTATATATATATCTCTATATATGACAATGATATACATCTATACAGTGGCCTTCAGAATGTATTCATAACCATTCACTTATTCCACATTTTGTTGTGTAACAGCCTGAATTCAAAATGGATGAAATATATTTGTTTTTCTCACCCATCTACACAGAAAACCACATCATGACAAAGGGAAAACCTGTTTCTAGAAATGTAGCACATTTATTGAAAATGAAATACAGAAATATATAATTTAAATAAGTATTCAGTCCCCTAAATCACTTCATGTTAGAATCACCTTTTAACAGCGATTACAGTTGTGAGTCTTTCTGGGTCAGTCTCTTAAGAGCTTTGCACACCTGGATCGTACAATATTTGAACAATGTTATTTTTAAAATGATTCAAGCTCTGTCAAGTTGGTTGTTTATAATTGCTAGACAGCCATTTCAAGTCTTGCCATAGATTTTCAAGCAGATTTAAGTCAAAACAGTTACTAGGCCACTCAGTACCATTCAATGTCGTCTTGGTTAGCAACTCCAGTGTATATTTGGCCTTGTGTTTTAGGTTGTTGTCCTGCTGAAAAGGGAATTTGTCTCCCAGTGTCTGTTGGAAAGTTTTCCTCTAGGATTTTCCCTGCTCTACTCCATTTATTTTTATTTATAAAAAACTCCCTAGTCCTTAACAAGCATACCCATAACTTGATGCAGCCATCACCATGCTTGAAAATATGAAGAGTGATACTCAGTGATGTGTTGTTTTGGATTTGCCTCAAACCTAAGACTTTGTATTCAGGACATAAAGTTAATTGCTTTGCCACATTTTTTGCAGTTTTATTTTAGTGCCTTGTTGCAAACAGGATGCATGTTTTGCAATGTTTGTATTCTTTACAGGCTTCCTTCTTTTCACTCTGTCAATTAGTTTAGTGTTGTGGAGTAACTACAATGTTGTTGATCCATCCTCAGTTCTCCTATCACAGCCATTAAACTAACTGTTTTAAAGTCACCATTGACCTCATGGTGAAATCCCTGAGCGGTTTCCTTCCTCTCCAGCAACTGAGTTAGGAAGGACACCTGCATCTTTGTAGTGACTGGGTGTATAGATGTACCATCCAAAGTGTAATCAATAACTTCACCATGATCAATGTCTACTTATTTTTTATTTATTTTTTACAATTTACCAATAGGTGTACTTATTTGTGAGGCATTGGAAAACCTCCCTGGTCTTTGTGGTTTAAATTGTTTTTGAAATTCACTGCTCGACTGAGTGACCATGCAGATAATTGTATGTGTTGGGTACAGAGATGAGGTAGTCATTCAAAAATCAAGTTAAACACTATTATTGCACACAGGGTGAGTCCATGCAACTCATGTGACTTGTTAAGCAAATGTTTACTCCAGAACTTATTTAGGCTTGCCTTAACAAAGGGGTTGAATACTTATTAACTCAAGACATTTCACCTTTTCATTTGTAAACATTTCTAAAAACATCATTCCACTTTTACATTATGGGGAATTGTGTGTAGGCTAGTGATGAAATAAATATCTGCATTTTTTATAAATGTTTAATTCAGACTGTAACACAACAAAATGCAGAGAAAGTCAATGATACTTTCTGAAGGCACTGTGTATGGGAGCTAGCGGAGGAAGCAGTGCAAAAACAGGGCCTATTTTATGTATGTACGGATTGACACTTGTAAAGCTATCCCAAATCAATCCCAAAGTCTATCCCAAGGTCAAGATCAATCTCAAGATTAATCCCAAGATCAAGATCAACCCCAGGATCAATCCCAAAATCAATCCCAGGATCAATCCCAGGATCAACCCCAGGATCAATCCCAGGATCAACCCCAGGATCAATCCCAGGATCAAGATCAATTCCAAGTCATTTTTAGGAATAAAAACCTTTAAAATGAATGGCTTGTTTCAGTTGATGACCTGTGGTCCATTTGAACTGGCAATGCAACTTTACCTTGGTATTACAGTTTACACCTGTGTTCAAAGAATCAATCACACACACACTCATGCACACCCACACACACACACTCCTATGTGCTTGTGTATTTGTATACGTACAAACATGCCTTCACAACCAGCAGACAGGCATATATACTGAGTATACCAAACATTAAGAACACCTTCCTAATATTGAGTTGGACACCCCCTTTTGTCCTCAGAACAGTCTCAGTTCGTCAGGGCATGGACTGTAAAAAGTGTTTGAAGCGTTCCACAGGAATGCTGGCCCATGTTGACTCCAATGTTTCCCACAGTTGTGTCAAGTTGGTTGAATGTCCTTTGGGTTGTGGACCATTCTTAATACACACGGGGATCTGTTGAGCATGATAAACCAGCAGCATTGCAGTTCATGACACACTCAAACCGGTGCGCCTGGTACCTACTACCATACCCTGTTCAAAGGAACTTCAATCTTTTGTCTTGCCTATTCACCCTCTGAATGGCACACACACACAATCCATGTCTCAAGGCTTAACAATCCTTCAGTAACCTGTCTCCTCCTCCTTCATCTACACTGATTGAAGTGGAATTAACAGGTGACCATCAATAAGGGACCATATATTTTACCTGTATTCATCTAGCTCTGATTCTATTGATAGCTACGTTAATGAGATTTTTTTTTTAGTTGCTATGCCTGTGATATGTGGTTGTCCCACCTAACTATCTTAAGATGAATGCACTAAATCACACTCGATAAGAGCGTCTGCTAAATTACTAAAATGTCAAATATGTAATCTTTCAACATCCAGCTGTCTCCTTGTCGTGGCTTGATGTTGAAAACAGCACAACCTAGTGGTCATATGAGGTGCCAACGATACTGTGAGCGTAGTAAGCTACTGGGTGATGTATGAAAATAGGCTACTGGTAAATCAGGCTATGAAGATCTTAACCACCTTCCACTGGGTTCCTAAGTTAAGTTTCTAAGTAAGGATGAAGTTAATTAGTCACATGTATTTATAAAGACTTTCTTTTTATATATCAGCAGGTGTCACAAAGTGCTATAGAGAAAAAAGAACAAACAGCGCTCAATGTAGATGACATTTGTGGAAAATGTTACATGAGTCATAGGACTGTTGTGTAGCACTTAAACAACAGCAAGGAAAGCAGTTCTTCGTGTTTTACTTTTCAGTATCATCTTGAATAGTGTTGAACTTGTTACTTCTGTGTATTGTTCATGACTCGCCCGGGAACAGTCAGGGGATTATGTCTCAACGGTCTACGCTCTGTCTCTTCTCCTTCATCTGCAATGATCTGAAGCCACCGGGTAGGTGAAAGCAACATGGATACCTAGTCAGCTATCTGTCTGCTACCAGTTCAGTTCTTTTTCACCTCAGTGGCAGGACATAGATAATAGAGATGAGGACAGATAATGGAGATGAGGACAGATAATAGAGATGAGGACAGATAATAGAGATGAGGACAGATAATAGAGATGAGGACAGATAATAGAGATGAGGACAGATAATAGAGATGAGGACAGATAGTAGAGATGAGGACAGATAATAGAGATGAGGACAGATAGGAGAGATGAGGACAGATAAGAGAGATGAGGACGATAGGAGAGATAAGGACAGATAAGAGAGATGAGGACAGATGATAGGAGAGATGAGGACAGATAATAGACATGAGGACAGATAGGAGAGATGAGGACAGATAGGAGAGATGAGGACAGATAGGAGAGATGAGGACAGATAGGAGAGATGAGGACAGATAGGAGAGATACGGACAGATAATAGAGAAGAGGACAGATAGTAGAGATGAGGACAGATAATAGAGATGAGGACAGATAGGAGAGATGAGGACCGATAAGAGAGACGAGGACAGATAGGAGAGATGAGGACAGATAGGAGAGATGAGGACAGATAGGAGAGATGAGGACAGATAATAGAGATGAGGACAGATATTAGGAGAGATGAGGACAGATAGGAGGGATGAGGACAGATAGGAGAGATGAGGACAGATGATAGGAGAGATGAGGACAGATAGGAGAGATGAGGACAGATAGGAGAGATAAGGACAGATAATAGAGATGAGGACAGATAATAGAGTTGAGGACAGATAGGAGAGATGAGGACAGATAGGTGAGATGAGGACAGATAGGTGAGATGAGGACAGATAGGTGAGATGAGGACAGATAGGTGAGATGAGGACAGATAGGAGAGATGAGGACAGATAGGTGAGATGAGGACAGATAGGTGAGATGAGGACAGATAGGTGAGATGAGGACATATAGGAGAGATGAGGACATATAGGAGAGATGAGGACAGATAGGAGAGATGAGGACAGATGATAGGAGTGATGAGGACAGATAATAGAGGTGATGACAGATGATAGGAGAGATGAGGACAGATAATAGAGACGATGACAGATAATAGAGGTGAGGACAGATGATAGGAGAGATGAGGACAGATAATAGAGATGAGGACAGATAGGAGAGATGAGGACAGATAATAGAGGTGAGGACAGATAATAGAGATGACAGATGATAGGAGAGATGAGGACAGATAGGAGAGATGAGGACAGATAATAGAGATGAGGACAGATAATAGAGATGAGGTCAGATAATAGACATGAGGACAGATAGGAGAGATGAGGAAAGATAGGAGAGATGAGGACAGATGGTAGGAGAGATGAGGACAGATAGGAGAGATGATGACAGATGGTAGGAGAGATGAGGACAGATGGTAGGAGAGATGAGGACAGAGGGGAGAGGTGAGGACAGATAATAGAGGTGAAGACAGATAGGAGAGATGAGGACAGATAGCAGAGATGAGGAAAGATGGTAGAAGAGATGAGGACAGATAGGAGAGATGAGGACAGATAAAAGAGATATCACTATATAGCCTTATGGGCCCTGGTCTAAAGCAGTTCACTCTATAGCCTTATGGGCCCTGGTCTAAAGCAGTTCGCTATATAGCCTTATGGGCCCTGGTCTAAAACAATATACTAAATAGCATTATGGGCCCTGGTCTAAAGCAATTCACTATATAGAGAAATCGGCCCTGGTCTAAAGCAGTTCACGATAGAGCCTTATGGGTCCCGGTCTAAAGAAGTTCACTATATAGCCTTATGGGCCCAGGTCTAAAGAAGTTCACTCTATAGCCTTATGGGTCCCGGTCTAAAGAAGTTCACTATATAGCCTTATGGGCCCTGGTCTAAAGCAGTTCACTCTATAGCCTTATGGGCCCTGGTCTAAAGTAGTTCACTCTATAGCATTATGGACCCTGGTCTAAAACAATGTACTATATAGCCTTATTGGACCTGGTCTAAAGCAGTTCACTATAGCCTTATGGGCCCTGGTCTAAAACAATGTACTATATAGCATTATAGGCCCTGGTCTAAAACAATGTACAATATAGCATTATGGGCCCTGGTCTAAAGCAGTTCACACTATAGCCTTATGGGCCCTGTTCTAAAGCCGTTCACTTTTTAGCCTTATGGGCCCTTGTCTAAAACAATGTACTATATAGCATTATGGGCCCTGGTATAAAGCTGTTAACTATATAGCCTTATGGGCCCTGGTCTAAAACAATGTACAATATAGCATTATGGGCCCTGGTCTAAAGCAGTTCACTCGATAGCCTTATGGGCCCCGGTCTAAAGAAGTTCACTATATAGCCTTATGGGCCCTGGTCTAAAGCAGTTCACTATATAGCTTTATGGGCCCTGGTC
Organism: Oncorhynchus clarkii lewisi; assembly: GCF_045791955.1. Classification (NCBI taxonomy): domain Eukaryota; kingdom Metazoa; phylum Chordata; class Actinopteri; order Salmoniformes; family Salmonidae; genus Oncorhynchus; species Oncorhynchus clarkii. Next base: position 7,869,571 of record NC_092150.1, read on the forward strand.
TAAAGCAGTTCACTATATAGACTTATGGGACCTGGTCTAAAGCAGTTCACTATATAGCCTTATGGGCCCTGGTCTAAAGCAGTTCACTCTATAGCCTTATGGGCCCTAGTTTAAAGAAGTTCACTCTATAGCCTTATGGGCCCTGGTCTAAAACAATGTACTTTATAACTTTTTGGGCCCTGGTCTAAAGCAGTTCACTATATAGCCTTATGGGACCTGGTCTAAAGCAGTTCACTCTATAGCCTTATGGGCCCTGTTCTAAATTAGTTCACTCTATAGCCTTATGGGCCCTGGTCTAAAACAATGTACTATATAGCCTTATGGGCCCTGGTCTAAAGCAGTTTACTCTATAGACTTATGGGCCCTGGTCTAAAGCAGTTCACTATAGCCTTATGGGCCCTGGTCTAAAACAATGTACTATATAGCATTATAGGCCCTGGTCCAAAGCAGTTTACTCTATAGACTTATGGGCCCTTTTCTAAAGCAGTTCACTCTATAGCCTTATGGGCCCAGGTCTAAAGAAGTTCACTCTATAGCCTTATGGGTCCCGGTCTAAAGAAGTTCACTATATAGCCTTATGGGCCCTGGTCTAAAGCAGTTCACTCTATAGCCTTATGGGCCCTGGTCTAAAGTAGTTCACTCTATAGCATTATGGACCCTGGTCTAAAACAATGTACTATATAGCCTTATTGGACCTGGTCTAAAGCAGTTCACTATAGCCTTATGGGCCCTGGTCTAAAACAATGTACTATATAGCATTATAGGCCCTGGTCTAAAACAATGTACAATATAGCATTATGGGCCCTGGTCTAAAGCAGTTCACACTATAGCCTTATGGGCCCTGTTCTAAAGCCGTTCACTTTTTAGCCTTATGGGCCCTTGTCTAAAACAATGTACTATATAGCATTATGGGCCCTGGTATAAAGCTGTTAACTATATAGCCTTATGGGCCCTGGTCTAAAACAATGTACAATATAGCATTATGGGCCCTGGTCTAAAGCAGTTCACTCGATAGCCTTATGGGCCCCGGTCTAAAGAAGTTCACTATATAGCCTTATGGGCCCTGGTCTAAAGCAGTTCACTATATAGCTTTATGGGCCCTGGTCTAAAGCAGTTCACTATATAGACTTATGGGACCTGGTCTAAAGCAGTTCTCTATATAGCCTTATGGGCCCTGGTCTAAAGCAGTTCACTATATTTACTTATGGGCACTGGACTAAAACAATGCACTATGTAGCCTTATGGGTCCCTGCAGTTCTAAAGCAGTTCACTATATAGCCTTATGGGCCCTGATCTAAAGCAGTTCACTCTATAGCCTTATGGGCCCTGTTCTAAAGCCGTTCACTATATAGCCCTATGGGCCCTGGTCTAAAGCAGTTCCTGCCCTTTGGGCCCTGTTCTAAAGAAGTTCACTCTATAGCCTTATGGGCCCTGGTCTAAAATAATGTACTATATAGCCTTATGGCCCCTGGTCTAAAGAAGTTCACTCTATAGCCGTATGGGCCCTGGTCTGAAGCAGTTTACTCTATAGACTTATGGGCCCTTTTCTAAAGCAGTTCACTCTATAGTCCTTATGGGCCCAGTAGTTCACTCTATAGTCTAGTTCACTATAAGGCCCTGGAAGTTCACTATATAGCCTTATGGGCCCTGGTCTAAAGCAGTTCACTATATAGCCTTATGGGCCCTGGTCTAAAGCAGTTCACTCTATAGCCTTATGGGCCCTGGTCTAAAGTAGTTCACTCTATAGCCTTATGGGCCCTGGTCTAAAACAATGTAATATATAGCCTTATTGGACCTGGTCTAAAGCAGTTCACTATAGCCTTATGGGCCCTGGTCTAAAACAATGTACTATATAGCATTATAGACCCTGGTCTAAAGCAGTTTACTCTATAGACTTATGGGCCCTGGTCTAAAGCAGTTCACTCTATAGCCTTATGGGCCCTGGTCAAAAGAAGTTCACTCTATAGCCTTATGGGCCCCGGTCTAAAGAAGTTCACTATATAGCCTTATGGGCCCTGGTCTAAAACAATTTACTATATAGCCTTATAGGCCTTGGTCTAAAACAATGTACAATATAGCATTATGGGCCCTGGTCTAAAGCAGTTCACACTATGGCCTTATGGGCCCTGTTCTAAAGCCGTTCACTTTTTAGCCTTATGGGCCCTTGTCTAAAACAATGTACTATGTAGCCTTATGGGCCCTGGTCTAAAGCAGTTCACTATATAGCCTTATGGGCCCTGGTCTAAAGCAGTTCACAATATAGCCTTATGGGCCCTGGTCTAAAACAATGTACTATATAGCCTTATGGGCCCTGATCTAAAAAAGTTCACTCTATAGCCTTATGGCCCTGGTTTAAAACAATTGACTATATAGCCTTATGGGCCCTGTTCTAAAGACGTTAACTCTGTAGCCTTATGGGCCCTGGTCTAAAGTAGTTCAATCTATAGCCTTATGGGCCCTGATCTAAAACAATGTACTATATAGCCTTATGGGCCCTGGTCTAAAGCAGTTCACTATAGCCTTATGGACCCTGGTCTAAAACAATGTACTATATAGCATTATGGGCCCTGGTCTAAAGCAGTTCACTATATAGACTTATGGGTCCTGGTCTAAAGCAGTTCACTATATAACCTTATGGGACCTGGTCTAAAGCAGTTCACTCTATAGGCTTATGGGCCCTGGTCTAAAGAAGTTCACTCTATAGCCTTATGGGCCCCGGTCTAAAGAAGTTCACTCTATAGCCTTATGGCCCTGGTCTAAAACAATTTACTATATAGCCTTATGGGCCCTGGTCTAAAGAGGTTAACTCTATAGCCTTATGGGCCCTGGTCTAAAAGAATGTAATATATAGCCTTATGGGCCCTGGTCTAAAACAATATACTAAATAGCATTATGGGCCCTGGGCTAAAGCAATTCACTATATAGAGAAATCGGCCCTGGTCTAAAGCAGTTCACGATAGAGCCTTATGGGACCTGGTCTAAAGCAGTTCACTCTATAGCCTTATGGGCCCTGTTCTAAAGTAGTTCACTCTATAGCCTTATGGGCCCTGGTCTAAAACAATGTACTATATAGCATTATAGGCCCTGGTCTAAAGCAGTTTGCTCTATAGACTTATGGGCCCTTTTCTAAAGCAGTTCACTCTATAGCCTTATGGGCCTAGGTCTAAAGAAGTTCACTCTATAGCCTTATGGGTCCCGGTCTAAAGAAGTTCACTATATAGCCTTATGGGCCCTGGTCTAAAGCAGTTCACTCTATAGCCTTATGGGCCCTGGTCTAAAGTAGTTCACTCTATAGCATTATGGACCCTGGTCTAAAACAATGTACTATATAGCCTTATTGGACCTGGTCTAAAGCAGTTCACTATAGCCTTATGGGCCCTGGTCTAAAACAATGTACTATATAGCATTATAGGCCCTGGTCTAAAACAATGTACAATATAGCATTATGGGCCCTGGTCTAAAGCAGTTCACACTATAGCCTTATGGGCCCTGTTCTAAAGCCGTTCACTTTTTAGCCTTATGGGCCCTTGTCTAAAACAATGTACTATATAGCATTATGGGCCCTGGTATAAAGCTGTTAACTATATAGCCTTATGGGCCCTGGTCTAAAACAATGTACAATATAGCATTATGGGCCCTGGTCTAAAGCAGTTCACTCGATAGCCTTATGGGCCCCGGTCTAAAGAAGTTCACTATATAGCCTTATGGGCCCTGGTCTAAAGCAGTTCACTATATAGCTTTATGGGCCCTGGTCTAAAGCAGTTCACTATATAGACTTATGGGACCTGGTCTAAAGTAGTTCACTCTATAGCATTATGGACCCTGGTCTAAAACAATGTACTATATAGCCTTATTGGACCTGGTCTAAAGCAGTTCACTATAGCCTTATGGGCCCTGGTCTAAAACAATGTACTATATAGCATTATAGGCCCTGGTCTAAAACAATGTACAATATAGCATTATGGGCCCTGGTCTAAAGCAGTTCAAACTATAGCCTTATGGGCCCTGTTCTAAAGCCGTTCACTTTTTAGCCTTATGGGCCCTTGTCTAAAACAATGTACTATATAGCATTATGGGCCCTGGTATAAAGCTGTTAACTATATAGCCTTATGGGCCCTGGTCTAAAACAATGTACAATATAGCATTATGGGCCCTGGTCTAAAGCAGTTCACTCGATAGCCTTATGGGCCCCGGTCTAAAGAAGTTCACTATATAGCCTTATGGGCCCTGGTCTAAAGCAGTTCACTATATAGCTTTATGGGCCCTGGTCTAAAGCAGTTCACTATATAGACTTATGGGACCTGTTCTAAAGCAGTTCACTATATAGCCTTATGGGCCCTGGTCTAAAGCAGTTCACTATATTTACTTATGGGCACTGGACTAAAACAATGCACTATGTAGCCTTATGGGTCCTGGTCTAAAGCAGTTCACTATATAGCCTTATGGAACCTGATCTAAAGCAGTTCACTCTATAGCCTTATGGGCCCTGTTCTAAAGCCGTTCACTTTTTAGCCTTATGGGCCCTTGTCTAAAGCAGTTCACTATATAGCCCTATGGGCCCTGTTCTAAAGAAGTTCACTCTATAGCCTTATGGGCCCTGGTCTAAAATAATGTACTATATAGCCTTATGGCCCCTGGTCTAAAGAAGTTCACTCTATAGCCGTATGGGCCCTGGTCTGAAGCAGTTTACTCTATAGACTTATGGGCCCTTTTCTAAAGCAGTTCACTCTATATCCTTATGGGCCCAGGTCTAAAGAAGTTCACTCTATAGCCTTATGGGTCCCGGTCTAAAGAAGTTCACTATATAGCCTTATGGGCCCTGGTCTAAAGCAGTTCACTCTATAGCCTTATGGGCCCTGGTCTAAAGTAGTTCACTCTATAGCATTATGGACCCTGGTCTAAAAAATGTACTATATAGCCTTATTGGACCTGGTCTAAAGCAGTTCACTATAGCCTTATGGGCCCTGGTCTAAAACAATGTACTATATAGCATTATAGGCCCTGGTCTAAAACAATGTACAATATAGCATTATGGGCCCTGGTCTAAAGCAGTTCACACTATAGCCTTATGGGCCCTGTTCTAAAGCCGTTCACTTTTTAGCCTTATGGGCCCTTGTCTAAAACAATGTACTATATAGCATTATGGGCCCTGATATAAAGCTGTTAACTATATAGCCTTATGGGCCCTGGTCTAAAACAATGTACAATATAGCATTATGGGCCCTGGTCTAAAGCAGTTCACTCGATAGCCTTATGGGCCCCGGTCTAAAGAAGTTCACTATATAGCCTTATGGGCCCTGGTCTAAAGCAGTTCACTATATAGCCTTATGGGCCCTGGTCTAAAGCAGTTCACTATATAGACTTATGGGACCTGGTCTAAAGCAGTTCACTATATAGCCTTATGGGCCCTGGTCTAAAGCAGTTCACTATATTTACTTATGGGCACTGGACTAAAACAATGCACTATGTAGCCTTATGGGTCCTGGTCTAAAGCAGTTCACTATATAGCCTTATGGAACCTGATCTAAAGCAGTTCACTCTATAGCCTTATGGGCCCTGTTCTAAAGCCGTTCACTTTTTAGCCTTATGGGCCCTTGTCTAAAGCAGTTCACTATATAGCCCTATGGGACCTGGTCTAAAGCAGTTCCCTCTATAGCCTTATGGGCCCTGTTCTAAAGAAGTTCACTCTATAGCCTTATGGGCCCTGGTCTAAAATAATGTACTATATAGCCTTATGGCCCCTGGTCTAAAGAAGTTCACTCTATAGCCGTATGGGCCCTGGTCTAAAACAATGTACTATATAGCATTATAGGCCCTGGTCTGAAGCAGTTTACTCTATAGACTTATGGGCCCTTTTCTAAAGCAGTTCACTCTATATCCTTATGGGCCCAGGTCTAAAGAAGTTCACTCTATAGCCTTATGGGTCCCGGTCTAAAGAAGTTCACTATATAGCCTTATGGGCCCTGGTCTAAAGCAGTTCACTCTATAGCCTTATGGGCCCTGGTCTAAAGTAGTTCACTCTATAGCCTTATGGGCCCTGGTCTAAAACAATGTACTATATAGCCTTATTGGACCTGGTCTAAAGCAGTTCACTATAGCCTTATGGGCCCTGGTCTAAAACAATGTACTATATAGCATTATAGGCCCTGGTCTAAAGCAGTTTACTCTATAGACTTATGGGCCCTGGTCTAAAGCAGTTCACTCTATAGCCTTATGGGCCCTGGTCAAAAGAAGTTCACTCTATAGCCTTATGTGCCCCGGTCTAAAGAAGTTCACTATATAGCCTTATGGGCCCTGGTCTAAAACAATTTACTATATAGCCTTATAGGCCTTGGTCTAAAACAATGTACAATATAGCATTATGGGCCCTGGTCTAAAGCAGTTCACACTATGGCCTTATGGGCCCTGTTCTAAAGCCGTTCACTTTTTAGCCTTATGGGCCCTTGTCTAAAACAATGTACTATGTAGCCTTATGGGCCCTGGTCTAAAGCAGTTCACTATATAGCCTTATGGGCCCTGGTCTAAAGCAGTTCACAATATAGCCTTATGGGCCCTGGTCTAAAACAATGTACTATATAGCCTTATGGGCCCTGATCTAAAAAAGTTCACTCTATAGCCTTATGGCCCTGGTTTAAAACAATTGACTATATAGCCTTATGGGCCCTGTTCTAAAGACGTTAACTCTGTAGCCTTATGGGCCCTGGTCTAAAGTAGTTCAATCTATAGCCTTATGGGCCCTGATCTAAAACAATGTACTATATAGCCTTATGGGCCCTGGTCTAAAGCAGTTCACTATAGCCTTATGGACCCTGGTCTAAAACAATGTACTATATAGCATTATGGGCCCTGGTCTAAAGCAGTTCACTATATAGACTTATGGGTCCTGGTCTAAAGCAGTTCACTATATAACCTTATGGGACCTGGTCTAAAGCAGTTCACTCTATAGGCTTATGGGCCCTGGTCTAAAGAAGTTCACTCTATAGCCTTATGGGCCCCGGTCTAAAGAAGTTCACTCTATAGCCTTATGGCCCTGGTCTAAAACAATTTACTATATAGCCTTATGGGCCCTGGTCTAAAGAGGTTAACTCTATAGCCTTATGGGCCCTGGTCTAAAAGAATGTAATATATAGCATTATGGGCCCTAGTCTAAAGCAGTTCACGATATAGCCTTATGGGCCCTGGTCTAAAACAATGTACTATATAGCCTTATGGGCCCTGGTCTAAAACAATGTACTATATAGCCTTATGGGACCTCGTCTAAAGCAGTTCACTCTATAGCCTTATGGGCCCTGGTCTAAAGAAGTTCACTCTATAGCCTTATGGGCCCCGGTCTAAAGAAGTTCAATATATAGCCTTATTGGCCCTGGTCTAAAACAATTTACTATATAGCCTTATAGGCCTTGGTCTAAAACAATGTACAATATAGCATTATGGGCCCTGGTCTAAAGCAGTTCACACTATGGCCTTATGGGCCCTGTTCTAAAGCCGTTCACTTTTTAGCCTTATGGGCCCTTGTCTAAAACAATGTACTATGTAGCCTTATGGGCCCTGGTCTAAATATAGCCTTATGGGCCCTGGTCTAAAGCAGTTCACAATATAGCCTTATGGGCCCTGGTCTAAAACAATGTACTATATAGCCTTATGGGCCCTGATCTAAAAAAGTTCACTCTATAGCCTTATGGCCCTGGTTTAAAACAATTGACTATATAGCCTTATGGGCCCTGTTCTAAAGACGTTAACTCTGTAGCCTTATGGGCCCTGGTCTAAAGTAGTTCAATCTATAGCCTTATGGGCCCTGATCTAAAACAATGTACTATATAGCCTTATGGGCCCCGGTCTAAAGAAGTTCACTCTATAGCCTTATGGCCCTGGTCTAAAACAATTTACTATATAGCCTTATGGGCCCTGGTCTAAAGAGGTTAACTCTATAGCCTTATGGGCCCTGGTCTAAAAGAATGTAATATATAGCATTATGGGCCCTAGTCTAAAGCAGTTCACGATATAGCCTTATCGGCCCTGGTCTAAAACAATGTACTATATAGCCTTATGGGCCCTGGTCTAAAACAATGTACTATATAGCCTTATGGGACCTCGTCTAAAGCAGTTCACTCTATAGCCTTATGGGCCCTGGTCTAAAGTAGTTCACTCTATAGCCTTATGGGCCCTGGTCTAAAACAATGTACTATATAGCCTTATTGGACCTGGTCTAAAGCAGTTCACTATAGCCTTATGGGCCCTGGTCTAAAACAATGTACTATATAGCATTATAGGCCCTGGTCTAAAGCAGTTTACTCTATAGACTTTTGGGCCCTGGTCTAAAGCAGTTCACTCTATAGCCTTATGGGCCCTGGTCTAAAACAATGTGCAATATAGCATTATGGGCCCTGGTCTAAAACAATGTACTATATAGCATTATGGACCCTGGTCTAAAGCAGTTCACTCTATAGACTTATGGGCCCTGGTCTAAAGCAGTTCACTATAAAGCCTTTAGGGACCTGGTCTAAAGAAGTTCACTCTATAGCCTTATGGGCCCCGGTCTAAAGAAGTTCACTATATAGCCTTATGGGCCCTGGTCTAAAGAAGTTCACTCTTACTTCACACTTATGGGCCCTGGTCTAAAACAATTTACTATAAAGCCTTATGGGCGCTGGTCTAAAACAATGTACTATATAGCATTATGGGCCCTGGTCTAAAGCAGTTCACTATATAGCCTTATGGGCCATTGTCTAAAACAATGTACTATATAGCCTTATTGTCTCTGGTCTTTAGCAGTTCACTCTTTAGCCTTATGGGCCCTGGTCTAAAACAATATACTATATAGCATTATGGCCCCTGGTCTAAAGCAGTTCACTATATAGACTTATGGGCCCTGCTCTAAAACAATGTACTATGTAGCCTTATGGGTCCTGGTCTAAAGCAGTTCACTAGATAGCCTTATGGGCCCTGGTCTAAAGCAGTTCACAATATAGACTTATGGGCCCTGGTCTAAAACAATGCACTCTATAGCCTTATGGAACCTGTTCTTAAACAATGTACTATATAGCCTTATGGGCCCTAGTCTAAAGAGGTTCACTATATAGCCTTATGGGCCCTGGTCTAAAACAATGTACTATATAGCCTTATGGGCCCTGATCTAAAAAAGTTCACTCTATAGCCTTATGGGCCCCGGTCTAAAGAAGTTCACTATATAGCCTTATGGGCCCTGGTCTAAAGCAGTTCACTATATAGCCTTATGGGCCCTGGTCTAAAGCAGTTCACTATATAGACTTATGGGACCTGGTCTAAAGCAGTTCACTATATAGCCTTATGGGCCCTGGTCTAAAGCAGTTCACTATATTTACTTATGGGCACTGGACTAAAACAATGCACTATGTAGCCTTATGGGTCCTGGTCTAAAGCAGCTCACTATATAGCCTTATGGAACCTGATCTAAAGCAGTTCACTATATAGCCTTATGGGCCCTGGTCTAAAGCAGTTCACTATATTTACTTATGGGCACTGGACTAAAACAATGCACTATGTAGCCTTATGGGTCCTGGTCTAAAGCAGTTCACTATATAACCTTATGGAACCTGATCTAAAGCAGTTCACTCTATAGCCTTATGGGCCCTGTTCTAAAGCCATTCACTTTTTAGCCTTATGGGCCCTTGTCTAAAGCAGTTCACTATATAGCCTTATGGGACCTGGTCTAAAGCAGTTCACTCTATAGCCTTATGGGCCCTGTTCTAACGAAGTTCACTCTATAGCCTTATGGGCCCTGGTCTAAAAAAATGTACTATATAGCCTTTTTGGCCCTGGTCTAAAGCAGTTTACTCTATAGACTTATGTGCCCTGGTCTAAAGCAGTTCACTATAGCCTTATGGGCCCTGGTCTAAAACAATGTACTATATAGCATTATAGGCCCTGGTCTGAAGCAGTTTACTCTATAGACTCATGGGCCCTGGTCTAAAACAATGTACTCTATAGCCTTATGGGTCCAGGTCTAAAGAAGTTCACTCTATAGCCTTATGGGTCCCGGTCTAAAGAAGTTCACTATATAGCCTTATGGGCCCTGTTCTAAAGCAGTTCACTCTATAGCCTTATGGGCCCTGGTCTAAAGTAGTTCACTCTATAGCCTTATGGGCCCTGGTCTAAAACAATGTACTATATAGCCTTATTGGACCTGGTCTAAAGCAGTTCACTATAGCCTTATGGGCCCTGGTCTAAAACAATGTACTATATAGCATTATAGGCCCTGGTCTAAAGCAGTTTACTCTATAGACTTATGGGCCCTGGTCTAAAGCAGTTCACTTTATAGCCTTATGGGCCCTGGTCTAAAGAAGTTCACTCTATAGCCTTATGGGCCCCGGTCTAAAGAAGTTCACTATATAGCCTTATGGGCCCTGGTCTAAAGCAGTTTACTCTATAGACTTATGTGCCCTGGTCTAAAGCAGTTCACTATAGCCTTATGGGCCCTGGTCTAAAACAATGTACTATATAGCATTATAGGCCCTGGTCTGAAGCAGTTTACTCTATAGACTTATGGGCCCTTTTCTAAAGCAGTTCACTCTATAGCACATATGTCAGAGTCAAGGCCCGCGGGCCACATCCGGCCCGCAAGAAGGTTTTTTACGGCCCCTGGGATGATCTTGATTTATTATTAGAACCGGCCCGCAGCAAGCCGGCAGCCCGCAGATCTTTTACACGCACCAATACTACATTTCCCACAATGCAAAGGTGACGCACCGAGCAGTAGGCTGCTTCATTTCAATATTTATTGGCACAGCAGTCGTCAGCATCACAGTAAAATTAACTTTCAGATACCCATCAAAAATGGCAAAACGGAAGGTGGATACTGAGAACCGGGGGTTTCAAACAAGGTGGGAGTCGGAGTATATGTTCACGAAGGTAGCTGGAAAACCTGTGTGTCTTCTGTGTGGAGAAAGTGTGGCGGTACTGAAAGAGTATAATCTGAGACGACATTATGAAACGAAACATGCGGACACACACGCGGACGCAACTGTCAAGGCCAGTTTTATTTTGGCAGAAGAGATCGCTAAATCAGCCCGGCCATTTACGGAGGGGGATTTCATCAAAAACTGCATGATTAAAGTTTGTGACGAAGTTTGCCCAGAAAAAAGGCAACTCTTTTTAAATGTGAGTCTGAGCAGAAACACCATTGCCGAGAGAGTAGACCAGTTGTCCATCAATCTAAAAGAGCAGCTTGTGAAAAAGGGAAAAGATTTTATTGCATATTCCTTGGCTGTGGATGAGAGCACCGACATTTCTGACATTGCCCAGTTGTCAATTTTCATCCGCGGAGTGGACTCCAACCTAAGCGTGACAGAGGAGTTTTTGGCTTTACGTCCTATGCATGGCACAACTACGGGGCATGATTTGTATGAAGAGGTGTCAAGATGTGTAAATGAGATGGAGCTGCCTTGGGAAAAACTCGTGGGTTTGACAACCGACGGAGCACCTGCGATGTGTGGACACAGGAGCGGACTGGTGGCGAAGATACGGGAAAAGATGCAAGAGGAAAACGCGACAGGTGAGCTGACAGCTTATCATTGTATCATACACCAGGAAGCGTTGTGCGGTAAAGCCTTGAAAATGGAGCATGTAATGAGCATCATCACGCGCACAGTTAACTTTATCAGAGCCAAAGGTTTGAATCACCGCCAGTTCAAGGCATTTCTGACGGAGTTAGAAACGGAGCATGGTGATTTGCCTTATCACACAGAGGTGCGATGGCTAAGCCAGGGAAAGGTGCTTCAAAGATGTTTCGAGCTTCGTGAGGAGATTTGTCTGTTCTTGGACAGCAAAGGGAAAGACACAACACAACTCCGAGACGAAATGTTTCTGTGTGAAATGGCTTTTCTGTGTGACATTACGAGTCATCTGAATGCAATAAACTTGCAGCTGCAGGGTCGGGATCGTGTCATCTCTGATATGTACAGTACAGTGAAGGCATTTAAAACCAAACTGACTCTGTGGGAGACGCAGATGCGGAAAGAAAATTTGAGCCACTTTCCCAGCTGCCAGACCATGAAAGAGAAGCTCTCTACCAGTGCGTTCCCGAGCACACAGTTGGCTGATAAAATAGGTATGCTTGCCGCTGACTTTCGACGCCGATTTGCTGACTTTGAAGCACAAAAAAGCAGGTTGGAACTGCTCGGTAACCCATTTGCTGTTGACGTGGAAAGCTCACCACCAAACCTCCAAATGGAGTTGATTGACCTCCAATGCAATGATGCACTGAGGGCAAAATATGCGGCAGTGGGTGCTGCGGAGTTCGCCCGTTTCCTCCCCGGCACAATGCCCCAGCTGCGCATCCAGGCTGCTCAAACGTTGTCTATGTTTGGCAGCACATACCTGTGTGAACAACTGTTTTCTTTGATGAACCTGAACAAAACATCACACAGAAGTCGACTTACTGCTGAACACCTCCACTCAATTCTGAGGATTTCTTCAGCTCAGAGCCTTACCCCGAACATTGATGAACTTGTGGAAAAGATGGGACACCACCAAGTATCACCCTCAACCTCAAACAAGTGAACATTACTGTGCAATCACATATTTAGAGTTTTTACTCAGTTCAAGTTTAAAAGTTAAAATTTAATATTTGTTTTCACTGCATGTTACTTCTCCTTAAACAAAGTGTTGTTTTTGATTAATAGATTTTTGCACTTTATTTTTTTGTATTTCAATCCAATTATATTTTAAAAATATTTCAGTTGAGTGGATGATAGAAAATTGCTATTATTGTTTTTTCTTTGAAGTAAATTTAGCCCACTTTTGCTAAAATAGAAAATATAGTCTACTGATGGTGCCTTGAATACCGGTTTCTTTCATTTAATGTTCATGTTATGGGGATATTTATATAAAGGAAATTTGTCTTTTGTGTCTGTTGAAAATTAAAGATTACTGACAGAGCCATAAGAAAATATTGCTTTATTTATCTGATCATATTGTAATATATTTGTTAGGTTTTCAGTAGGTTCAATTAGGTTCACTAGACTATATGCGTCATTTAAAAATTTTTCAATGAACATTCGAACAGTCCGGCCCTCGTCTTGTAGCTGATTTTTTTATTTGGCCCTCCGTCCATTTGACTTTGACACCCCTGCTCTATAGCCTTATGGGCCCAGGTCTAAAGAAGTTCACTCTATAGCCGTATGGGTCCCGGTCTAAAGAAGTTCACTATATAGCCTTATGGGCTCTGGTCTAAAGCAGTTCACTCTATAGCCTTATGGGCCCTGGTCTAAAGTAGTTCACTCTATAGCCTTATGGGCCCTGGTCTAAAACAATGTACTATATAGCCTTATTGGACCTGGTCTAAAGCAGTTCACTATAGCCTTATGGCCCCTGGTCTAAAACAATGTACTATATAGCATTATAGGCCCTGGTCTAAAAAAGTTTACTCTATAGACTTATGGGCCCTGGTCTAAAGCAGTTCACTTTATAGCCTTATGGGCCCTGGTCTAAAGAAGTTCACTCTATAGCCTTATGGGCCCCGGTCTAAAGAAGTTCACTATATAGCCTTATGGGCCCTGGTCTAAAACAATTTACTATATAGCCTTATAGGCCTTGGTCTAAAACAATGTACAATATAGCATTATGGGCCCTGGTCTAAAGCAGTTCACACTATAGCCTTATGGGCCCTGTTCTAAAGCCGTTCACTTTTTATCCTTATGGGCCCTTGTCTAAAACAATGTACTATATAGCATTATGGGCCCTGGTCTAAAGCAGTTAACTATATAGCCTTATGGGCCCTGGTCTAAAACAATGTACAATATAGCATTATGGGCCCTGGTCTAAAGCAGTTCACTCGATAGCCTTATGGGCCCTGGTCTAAAGCAGTTCACTATAGCCTTATGGGCCCTGGTCTAAAGCAGTTAACTATAGCATTATGGACCCTGGTCTAAAGCAGTTCACTCTATAGACTTATGGGCCCTGGTCTAAAGCAGTTCACTATAAAGCCTTTAGGGACCTGGTCTAAAGCAGTACACTCTATAGCCTTATGGGCCCCGGTCTAAAGAAGTTCACTATATAGCCTTATGGGCCCTGGTCTAAAACAATTTACTATAAAGCCTTATGGGCGCTGGTCTAAAACAATGTACTAAATAGCATTATGGGCCCTGGTCTAAAGCAGTTCACTCTTTAGCCTTTATGGGCCCTGGTCTAAAACAATGTACTATGTAGCCTTATGGGCCCTGGTCTAAAGCAGTTCACAATATAGACGTATGGGCCCTGGTCTAAAACAATGCACTCTATAGCCTTATGGAACCTGTTCTTAAACAATGTACTATATAGCCTTATGGGCCCTAGTCTAAAGAGGTTCACTATATATCCTTATGGGCCCTGGTCTAAAACAATGTACTATATAGCCTTATGGGCCCTGGTCTGAATCAATTGACTATGTAGCCTTATGAGCCCTGGTCTAAAGCAGTTCACTATATAGCCTTATGGGCCCTGATCTAAAGTAGTTCACTCTATAGCCTTATGGGCCCCGGTCTAAGGAAGTTCACTCTATAGCCTTATGGCCCTGGTCTAAAACAATTGAGTATATAGCCTTATGGGCCCTGTTCTAAAGTCGTTAACTCTGTAGCCTTATGGTCCCTGGTCTAAAGTAGTTCAATTTATAGCCTTATGGGCCCTGATCTAAAACAATGTACTATATAGCCTTATTGACCCTGGTCTAAAACAATGTACTATGTAGCCTTATGGGCCCTGGTCTAAAGCAGTTCACAATATAGACTTATGGGCCCTGGTCTAAAACAATGCACTCTATAGCCTTATGGAACCTGTTCTTAAACAATGTACTATATAGTACTATATGTACTATATAGCCTTATGGGCCCTAGTCTAAAGAGGTTCACTATATATCCTTATGGGCCCTGGTCTAAAACAATGTACTATATAGCCTTATGGGCCCTGGTCTGAATCAATTGACTATGTAGCCTTATGAGCCCTGGTCTAAAGCAGTTCACTATATAGCCTTATGGGCCCTGATCTAAAGTAGTTCACTATATAGCCTTATGGGCCCTGGTCTAAAAAAATGTACTATATAGCCTTATGGGCCCTGATCTAAAAAAGTTCACTCTATAGTCTTATGGGCCCCGGTCTAAGGAAGTTCACTCTATAGCCTTATGGCCCTGGTCTAAACCAATTGAGTATATAGCCTTATGGGCCCTGTTCTAAAGTCGTTAACTCTGTAGACTTATGGTCCCTGGTCTAAAGTAGTTCAATCTATAGCCTTATGGGCCCTGATCTAAAACAATGTACTATATAGCCTTATTGGCCCTGGTCTAAAACAATGTACTATATAGCCTTATGGGCCCTGGTCTAAAGCAGTTCACTATAGCCTTATGGACCCTGGTCTAAAACAATGTACTATATAGCATTATGGGCCCTGGTCTAAAGCAGTTCACTATATAACCTTATGGGACCTGGTCTAAAGCAGTTCACTCTATAGCCTTATGGGCCCTGGTCTAAAGCTGTTCAAAATATAGCCTTATGGGCCCTGGTCTAAAGCAGTTCACAATATAGACTTATGGGCCCTGGTCTAAAACAATGCACTATATAGCCTTATGGAACCTGTTCTTAAACAATGTACTATATAGCCTTATGGGCCCTAGTCTAAAGAGGTTCACTATATATCCTTATGGGCCCTGGTCTAAAACAATGTACTATATAGCCTTATTGGCCCTGGTCTAAAACAATGTACTATATAGCCTTATGGGCCCTGGTCTAAAGCAGTTCACTATAGCCTTATGGACCCTGGTCTAAAACAATGTACTATATAGCATTATGGGCCCTGGTCTAAAGCAGTTCACTATATAGACTTATGGGTCCTGGTCTAAAACAATTTACTATAAAGCCTTATGGGTGCTGGTCTAAAACAATGTACTATATAGACTTATGGGCCCTGGTCTAAAACAATGTACTATGTAGCCTTACGGGGCCTGGTCTAAAGCAGTTCCCTTTATAGACTTATTGGCCCTGGTCTAAAGCAGTTCACTATATAGACTTATGGGCCCTGGTCTAAAACAATGTACTATGTAGCCTTATGGGCCCTGGTCTAAAGCAGTTCACTATATAGCCTTATGGGCCCTGGTCTAAAGCAGTTCACAATATAGACTTATGGGCCCTGGTCTAAAACAATTCACTCTATAGCCTTATGGAACCTGTTCTTAAACAATGTACTATATATCCTTATGGGCCCTAGTCTAAAGAGGTTCACTATATAGCCTTATGGGCATTGGTCTAAAACAATGTACTATATAGCCTTATGGGCCCTGATCTAAAAAAGTTCACTCTATAGCCTTATGGGCCCCGGTCTAAAGAAGTTCACTATATAGCCTTATGGGCCCTGGTCTAAAGCAGTTCACTATATAGCCTTATGGGCCCTGGTCTAAAGCAGTTCACTATATAGACTTATGGGACCTGGTCTAAAGCAGTTCACTATATAGCCTTATGGGCCCTGGTCTAAAGCAGTTCACTATATTTACTTATGGGCACTGGACTAAAACAATGCACTATGTAGCCTTATGGGTCCTGGTCTAAAGCAGTTCACTATATAGCCTTATGGAACCTGATCTAAAGCAGTTCACTATATAGCCTTATGGGCCCTGGTCTAAAGCAGTTCACTATATTTACTTATGGGCACTGGACTAAAACAATGCACTATGTAGCCTTATGGGTCCTGGTCTAAAGCAGTTCACTATATAACCTTATGGAACCTGATCTAAAGCAGTTCACTCTATAGCCTTATGGGCCCTGTTCTAAAGCCGTTCACTTTTTAGCCTTATGGGCCCTTGTCTAAAGCAGTTCACTATATAGCCTTATGGGACCTGGTCTAAAGCAGTTCACTCTATAGCCTTATGGGCCCTGTTCTAACGAAGTTCACTCTATAGCCTTATGGGCCCTGGTCTAATTTTTTTTACTATATAGCCTTTTTGGCCCTGGTCTAAAGCAGTTTACTCTATAGACTTATATGCCCTGGTCTAAAGCAGTTCACTATAGCCTTATGGGCCCTGGTCTAAAACAATGTACTATATAGCATTATAGGCCCTGGTCTGAAGCAGTTTACTCTATAGACTTATGGGCCCTTTTCTAAAGCAGTTCACTCTATAGCCTTATGGGCCCAGGTCTAAAGAAGTTCACTCTATAGCCTTATGGGTCCCGGTCTAAAGAAGTTCACTATATAGCCTTATGGGCCCTGTTCGAAAGCAGTTCACTCTATAGCCTTATGGGCCCTGGTCTAAAGTAGTTCACTCTATAGCCTTATGGGCCCTGGTCTAAAACAATGTACTATATAGCCTTATTGGACCTGGTCTAAAGCAGTTCACTATAGCCTTATGGGCCCTGGTCTAAAACAATGTACTATATAGCATTATAGGCCCTGGTCTAAAGCAGTTTACTCTATAGACTTATGGGCCCTGGTCTAAAGCAGTTCACTTTATAGCCTTATGGGCCCTGGTCTAAAGAAGTTCACTCTATAGCCTTATGGGCCCCGGTCTAAAGAAGTTCACTATATAGCCTTATGGGCCCTGGTCTAAAGCAGTTTACTCTATAGACTTATGTGCCCTGGTCTAAAGCAGTTCACTATAGCCTTATGGGCCCTGGTCTAAAACAATGTACTATATAGCATTATAGGCCCTGGTCTGAAGCAGTTTACTCTATAGACTTATGGGCCCTTTTCTAAAGCAATTCACTCTATAGCCTTATGGGCCCAGGTCTAAAGAAGTTCACTCTATAGCCGTATGGGTCCCGGTCTAAAGAAGTTCACTATATAGCCTTATGGGCTCTGGTCTAAAGCAGTTCACTCTATAGCCTTATGGGCCCTGGTCTAAAGTAGTTCACTCTATAGCCTTATGGGCCCTGGTCTAAAACAATGTACTATATAGCCTTATTGGACCTGGTCTAAAGCAGTTCACTATAGCCTTATGGCCCCTGGTCTAAAACAATGTACTATATAGCATTATAGGCCCTGGTCTAAAGCAGTTTACTCTATAGACTTATGGGCCCTGGTCTAAAGCAGTTCACTTTATAGCCTTATGGGCCCTGGTCTAAAGAAGTTCACTCTATAGCCTTATGGGCCCCGGTCTAAAGAAGTTCACTATATAGCCTTATGGGCCCTGGTCTAAAGCAGTTCACACTATAGCCTTATGGGCCCTGTTCTAAAGCCGTTCACTTTTTATCCTTATGGGCCCTTGTCTAAAACAATGTACTATATAGCATTATGGGCCCTGGTCTAAAGCAGTTAACTATATAGCCTTATGGGCCCTGGTCTAAAACAATGTACAATATAGCATTATGGGCCCTGGTCTAAAGCAGTTCACTCGATAGCCTTATGGGCCCTGGTCTAAAGCAGTTCACTATAGCCTTATGGGCCCTGGTCTAAAGCAGTTCACTATAGCATTATGGACCCTGGTCTAAAGCAGTTCACTCTATAGACTTATGGGCCCTGGTCTAAAGCAGTTCACTATAAAGCCTTTAGGGACCTGGTCTAAAGCAGTTCACTCTATAGCCTTATGGGCCCCGGTCTAAAGAAGTTCACTATATAGCCTTATGGGCCCTGGTCTAAAACAATTTACTATAAAGCCTTATGGGCGCTGGTCTAAAACAATGTACTAAATAGCATTATGGGCCCTGGTCTAAAGCAGTTCACTCTTTAGCCTTTATGGGCCCTGGTCTAAAACAATGTACTATGTAGCCTTATGGGCCCTGGTCTAAAGCAGTTCACAATATAGACGTATGGGCCCTGGTCTAAAACAATGCACTCTATAGCCTTATGGAACCTGTTCTTAAACAATGTACTATATAGCCTTATGCGCCCTAGTCTAAAGAAGTTCACTATATATCCTTATGGGCCCTGGTCTAAAACAATGTACTATATAGCCTTATGGGCCCTGGTCTGAATCAATTGACTATGTAGCCTTATGAGCCCTGGTCTAACGCAGTTCACTATATAGCCTTATGGGCCCTGATCTAAAGTAGTTCACTCTATAGCCTTATGGGCCCCGGTCTAAGGAAGTTCACTCTATAGCCTTATGGCCCTGGTCTAAAACAATTGAGTATATAGCCTTATGGGCCCTGTTCTAAAGTCGTTAACTCTGTAGCCTTATGGTCCCTGGTCTAAAGTAGTTCAATCTATAGCCTTATGGGCCCTGATCTAAAACAATGTACTATATAGCCTTATTGACCCTGGTCTAAAACAATGTACTATGTAGCCTTATGGGCCCTGGTCTAAAGCAGTTCACAATATAGACTTATGGGCCCTGGTCTAAAACAATGCACTCTATAGCCTTATGGAACCTGTTCTTAAACAATGTACTATATAGCCTTATGGGCCCTAGTCTAAAGAGGTTCACTATATATCCTTATGGGCCCTGGTCTAAAACAATGTACTATATAGCCTTATGGGCCCTGGTCTGAATCAATTGACTATGTAGCCTTATGAGCCCTGGTCTAAAGCAGTTCACTATATAGCCTTATGGGCCCTGATCTAAAGTAGTTCACTATATAGCCTTATGGGCCCTGGTCTAAAAAAATGTACTATATAGCCTTATGGGCCCTGATCTAAAAAAGTTCACTCTATAGTCTTATGGGCCCCGGTCTAAGGAAGTTCACTCTATAGCCTTATGGCCCTGGTCTAAACCAATTGAGTATATAGCCTTATGGGCCCTGTTCTAAAGTCGTTAACTCTGTAGACTTATGGTCCCTGGTCTAAAGTAGTTCAATCTATAGCCTTATGGGCCCTGATCTAAAACAATGTACTATATAGCCTTATTGGCCCTGGTCTAAAACAATGTACTATATAGCCTTATGGGCCCTGGTCTAAAGCAGTTCACTATAGCCTTATGGACCCTGGTCTAAAACAATGTACTATATAGCATTATGGGCCCTGGTCTAAAGCAGTTCACTATATAACCTTATGGGACCTGGTCTAAAGCAGTTCACTCTATAGCCTTATGGGCCCTGGTCTAAAGCAGTTCACTATATAGCCTTATGGGCCCTGGTCTAAAGCAGTTCACAATATAGACTTATGGGCCCTGATCTAAAGTAGTTCACTATATAGCCTTATGGGCCCTGGTCTAAAAAAATGTACTATATAGCCTTATGGGCCCTGATCTAAAAAAGTTCACTCTATAGTCTTATGGGCCCCGGTCTAAGGAAGTTCACTCTATAGCCTTATGGCCCTGGTCTAAAACAATTGAGTATATAGCCTTATGGGCCCTGTTCTAAAGTCGTTAACTCTGTAGACTTATGGTCCCTGGTCTAAAGTAGTTCAATCTATAGCCTTATGGGCCCTGATCTAAAACAATGTACTATATAGCCTTATTGGCCCTGGTCTAAAACAATGTACTATATAGCCTTATGGGCCCTGGTCTAAAGCAGTTCACAATATAGACGTATGGGCCCTGGTCTAAAACAATGTACTATATAGCATTATGGGCCCTGGTCTAAAGCAGTTCACTATATAGACTTATGGGTCCTGGTCTAAAGAAGTTCACTATATAGCCTTATGGGCCCTGGTCTAAAGAAGTTCACTCTATAGCCTTATGGGCCCTGGTCTAAAACAATTTACTATAAAGCCTTATGGGCGCTGGTCTAAAACAATGTACTAAATAGCATTATGGGCCCTGGTCTAAAGCAGTTCACTCTTTAGCCTTTATGGGCCCTGGTCTAAAACAATGTACTATGTAGCCTTATGGGCCCTGGTCTAAAGCAGTTCACAATATAGACGTATGGGCCCTGGTCTAAAACAATGCACTCTATAGCCTTATGGAACCTGTTCTTAAACAATGTACTATATAGCCTTATGGGCCCTAGTCTAAAGAGGTTCACTATATATCCTTATGGGCCCTGGTCTAAAACAATGTACTATATAGCCTTATGGGCCCTGGTCTGAATCAATTGACTATGTAGCCTTATGAGCCCTGGTCTAAAGCAGTTCACTATATAGCCTTATGGTCCCTGGTCTAAAGTAGTTCACTATATAGCCTTATGGGCCCTGATCTAAAGTAGTTCACTATATAGCCTTATGGGCCCTGGTCTAAAAAAATGTACTATATAGCCTTATGGGCCCTGATCTAAAAAAGTTAACTCTATAGTCTTATGGGCCCCGGTCTAAGGAAGTTCACTCTATAGCCTTATGGCCCTGGTCTAAAACAATTGAGTATATAGCCTTATGGGCCCTTTTCTAAAGTCGTTAACTCTGTAGACTTATGGTCCCTGGTCTAAAGTAGTTCAATCTATAGCCTTATGGGCCCTGATCTAAAACAATGTACTATATAGCCTTATTGGCCCTGGTCTAAAACAATGTACTATATAGCCTTATGGGCCCTGGTCTAAAGCAGTTCACTATAGCCTTATGGACCCTGGTCTAAAACAATGTACTATATAGCATTATGGGCCCTGGTCTAAAGCAGTTCACTATATAACCTTATGGGACCTGGTCTAAAGCAGTTCACTCTATAGCCTTATGGGCCCTGGTCTAAAGCAGTTCACTATATAGCCTTATGGGCCCTGGTCTAAAGCAGTTCACAATATAGACTTATGGGCCCTGGTCTAAAACAATGCACTATATAGCCTTATGGAACCTGTTCTTAAACAATGTACTATATAGCCTTATGGGCCCTAGTCTAAAGAGGTTCACTATATATCCTTATGGGCCCTGGTCTAAAACAATGTACTATATAGCCTTATTGGCCCTGGTCTAAAACAATGTACTATATAGCCTTATGGGCCCTGGTCTAAAGCAGTTCACTATAGCCTTATGGACCCTGGTCTAAAACAATGTACTATATAGCATTATGGGCCCTGGTCTAAAGCAGTTCACTATATAGACTTATGGGTCCTGGTCTAAAGAAGTTCACTATATAGCCTTATGGGCCCTGGTCTAAAGAAGTTCACTCTATAGCCTTATGGGCCCTGGTCTAAAACAATTTACTATAAAGCCTTATGGGCGCTGGTCTAAAACAATGTACTAAATAGCATTATGGGCCCTGGTCTAAAGCAGTTCACTCTTTAGCCTTATGGGCCCTGGTCTAAAACAATGTACTATGTAGCCTTATGGGCCCTGGTCTAAAGCAGTTCACAATATAGACTTATGGGCCCTGGTCTAAAACAATGCACTCTATAGCCTTATGGAACCTGTTCTTAAACAATGTACTATATAGCCTTATGGGCCCTAGTCTAAAGAGGTTCACTATATATCCTTATGGGCCCTGGTCTAAAACAATGTACTATATAGCCTTATGGGCCCTGGTCTGAATCAATTGACTATATAGCCTTATGGGCCCTGGTCTAAAGCAGTTCACTCTATAGCCTTATGGGCCCTGATCTAAAGTAGTTCACTATATAGCCTTATGGGACCTGGTCTAAAAAAAATGTACTATATAGCCTTATGGGCCCTGATCTAAAAAAGTTCACTCTATAGCCTTATGGGCCCCGGTCTAAGGAAGTTCACTCTATAGCCTTATGGCCCTGGTCTAAAACAATTGAGTATATAGCCTTATGGGCCCTGTTCTAAAGTCGTTAACTCTGTAGCCTTATGGGCCCTGATCTAAAACAATGTACTATATAGCCTTATTGGCCCTGGTCTAAAGCAATGTACTATATAGCCTTATGGGCCCTGGTCTAAAGCAGTTCACTATAGCCTTATGGACCCTGGTCTAAAACAATGTACTATATAGCATTATGGGCCCTGGTCTAAAGCAGTTCACTATATAACCTTATGGGACCTGGTCTAAAGCAGTTCACTCTATAGCCTTATGGGCCCTGGTCTAAAGCAGTTCACTATATAGCCTTATGGGCCCTGGTCTAAAGCAGTTCACAATATAGACTTATGGGACCTGGTCTAAAACAATGCACTCTATAGCCTTATGGAACCTGTTCTTAAACAATGTACTATATAGCCTTATGGGCCCTGGTCTAAAACAATGTACTATATAGCCTTATGGGCCCTGGTCTAAAGCAGTTCACTATAGCCTTATGGACCCTGGTCTAAAACAATGTACTATATAGCATTATGGGCCCTGGTCTAAAGCAGTTCACTATATAGACTTATGGGTCCTGGTCTAAAGCAGTTCACTATATAACCTTATGGGACCTGGTCTAAAGCAGTTCACTCTATAGGCTTATGGGCCCCGGTCTAAAGAAGTTCACTCTATAGCCTTATGGCCCTGGTCTAAAACAATTTACTATATAGCCTTATGGGCCCTGGTCTAAAGAGGTTAACTCTATAGCCTTATGGGCCCTGGTCTAAAAGAATGTAATATATAGCATTATGGGCCCTAGTCTAAAGCAGTTCACGATATAGCCTTATGGGCCCTGGTCTAAAACAATGTACTATATAGCCTTATGGGCCCTGGTCTAAAACAATGTACTATATAGCCTTATGGGACCTCGTCTAAAGCAGTTCACTCTATAGCCTTATGGGCCCTGGTCTAAAGTAGTTCACTCTATAGCCTTATGGGCCCTGGTCTAAAACAATGTACTATATAGCCTTATTGGACCTGGTCTAAAGCAGTTCACTATAGCCTTATGGGCCCTGGTCTAAAACAATGTACTATATAGCATTATAGGCCCTGGTCTAAAGCAGTTTACTCTATAGACTTTTGGGCCCTGGTCTAAAGCAGTTCACTCTATAGCCTTATGGGCCCTGGTCTAAAACAATGTGCAATATAGCATTATGGGCCCTGGTCTAAAACAATGTACTATATAGCATTATGGACCCTGGTCTAAAGCAGTTCACTCTATAGACTTATGGGCCCTGGTCTAAAGCAGTTCACTATAAAGCCTTTAGGGACCTGGTCTAAAGAAGTTCACTCTATAGCCTTATGGGCCCCGGTCTAAAGAAGTTCACTATATAGCCTTATGGGCCCTGGTCTAAAGAAGTTCACTCTATAGCCTTATGGGCCCTAGTCTAAAACAATTTACTATAAAGCCTTATGGGCGCTGGTCTAAAACAATGTACTATATAGCATTATGGGCCCTGGTCTAAAGCAGTTCACTATATAGCCTTATGGGCCATTGTCTAAAACAATGTACTATATAGCCTTATTGTCTCTGGTCTTTAGCAGTTCACTCTTTAGCCTTATGGGCCCTGGTCTAAAACAATATACTATATAGCATTATGGCCCCTGGTCTAAAGCAGTTCACTATATAGACTTATGGGCCCTGCTCTAAAACAATGTACTATGTAGCCTTATGGGTCCTGGTCTAAAGCAGTTCACTAGATAGCCTTATGGGCCCTGGTCTAAAGCAGTTCACTATAAAGCCTTTAGGGACCTGGTCTAAAGAAGTTCACTCTATAGCCTTATGGGCCCCGGTCTAAAGAAGTTCACTATATAGCCTTATGGGCCCTGGTCTAAAGAAGTTCACTCTATAGCCTTATGTGCCCTGGTCTAAAGCGGTTCACTATAGCCTTATGGGCCCTGGTCTAAAACAATGTACTATATAGCATTATAGGCCCTGGTCTGAAGCAGTTTACTCTATAGACTTATGGGCCCTTTTCTAAAGCAGTTCACTCTATAGCCTTATGGGCCCAGGTCTAAAGAAGTTCACTCTATAGCCTTATGGGTCCCGGTCTAAAGAAGTTCACTATATAGCCTTATGGGCCCTGTTCGAAAGCAGTTCACTCTATAGCCTTATGGGCCCTGGTCTAAAGTAGTTCACTCTATAGCCTTATGGGCCCTGGTCTAAAACAATGTACTATATAGCCTTATTGGACCTGGTCTAAAGCAGTTCACTATAGCCTTATGGGCCCTGGTCTAAAACAATGTACTATATAGCATTATAGGCCCTGGTCTAAAGCAGTTTACTCTATAGACTTATGGGCCCTGGTCTAAAGCAGTTCACTTTATAGCCTTATGGGCCCTGGTCTAAAGAAGTTCACTCAATAGCCTTATGGGCCCCGGTCTATAGAAGTTCACTATATAGCCTTATGGGCCCTGGTCTAAAGCAGTTTACTCTATAGACTTATGTGCCCTGGTCTAAAGCAGTTCACTATAGCCTTATGGGCCCTGGTCTAAAACAATGTACTATATAGCATTATAGGCCCTGGTCTGAAGCAGTTTACTCTATAGACTTATGGGCCCTTTTCTAAAGCAGTTCACTCTATAGCCTTATGGGCCCAGGTCTAAAGAAGTTCACTCTATAGCCGTATGGGTCCCGGTCTAAAGAAGTTCACTATATAGCCTTATGGGCTCTGGTCTAAAGCAGTTCACTCTATAGCCTTATGGGCCCTGGTCTAAAGTAGTTCACTCTATAGCCTTATGGGCCCTGGTCTAAAACAATGTACTATATAGCCTTATTGGACCTGGTCTAAAGCAGTTCACTATAGCCTTATGGCCCCTGGTCTAAAACAATGTACTATATAGCATTATAGGCCCTGGTCTAAAGCAGTTTACTCTATAGACTTATGGGCCCTGGTCTAAAGCAGTTCACTTTATAGCCTTATGGGCCCTGGTCTAAAGAAGTTCACTCTATAGCCTTATGGGCCCCGGTCTAAAGAAGTTCACTATATAGCCTTATGGGCCCTGGTCTAAAACAATTTACTATATAGCCTTATAGGCCTTGGTCTAAAACAATGTACAATATAGCATTATGGGCCCTGGTCTAAAGCAGTTCACACTATAGCCTTATGGGCCCTGTTCTAAAGCCGTTCACTTTTTATCCTTATGGGCCCTTGTCTAAAACAATGTACTATATAGCATTATGGGCCCTGGTCTAAAGCAGTTAACTATATAGCCTTATGGGCCCTGGTCTAAAACAATGTACAATATAGCATTATGGGCCCTGATCTAAAGCAGTTCACTCGATAGCCTTATGGGCCCTGGTCTAAAGCAGTTCACTATAGCCTTATGGGCCCTGGTCTAAAGCAGTTCACTATAGCATTATGGACCCTGGTCTAAAGCAGTTCACTCTATAGACTTATGGGCCCTGGTCTAAAGCAGTTCACTATAAAGCCTTTAGGGACCTGGTCTAAAGCAGTTCACTCTATAGCCTTATGGGCCCCGGTCTAAAGAAATTCACTATATAGCCTTATGGGCCCTGGTCTAAAACAATTTACTATAAAGCCTTATGGGCGCTGGTCTAAAACAATGTACTAAATAGCATTATGGGCCCTGGTCTAAAGCAGTTCACTCTTTAGCCTTTATGGGCCCTGGTCTAAAACAATGTACTATGTAGCCTTATGGGCCCTGGTCTAAAGAAGTTCACTATATATCCTTATGGGCCCTGGTCTAAAACAATGTACTATATAGCCTTATGGGCCCTGGTCTGAATCAATTGACTATGTAGCCTTATGAGCCCTGGTCTAAAGCAGTTCACTATATAGCCTTATGGGCCCTGATCTAAAGTAGTTCACTCTATAGCCTTATGGGCCCCGGTCTAAGGAAGTTCACTCTATAGCCTTATGGCCCTGGTCTAAAACAATTGAGTATATAGCCTTATGGGCCCTGTTCTAAAGTCGTTAACTCTGTAGCCTTATGGTCCCTGGTCTAAAGTAGTTCAATCTATAGCCTTATGGGCCCTGATCTAAAACAATGTACTATATAGCCTTATTGACCCTGGTCTAAAACAATGTACTATGTAGCCTTATGGGCCCTGGTCTAAAGCAGTTCACAATATAGACTTATGGGCCCTGGTCTAAAACAATGCACTCTATAGCCTTATGGAACCTGTTCTTAAACAATGTACTATATAGCCTTATGGGCCCTAGTCTAAAGAGGTTCACTATATATCCTTATGGGCCCTGGTCTAAAACAATGTACTATATAGCCTTATGGGCCCTGGTCTGAATCAATTGACTATGTAGCCTTATGAGCCCTGGTCTAAAGCAGTTCACTATATAGCCTTATGGGCCCTGATCTAAAGTAGTTCACTATATAGCCTTATGGGCCCTGGTCTAAAAAAATGTACTATATAGCCTTATGGGCCCTGATCTAAAAAAGTTCACTCTATAGTCTTATGGGCCCCGGTCTAAGGAAGTTCACTCTATAGCCTTATGGCCCTGGTCTAAAACAATTGAGTATATAGCCTTATGGGCCCTGTTCTAAAGTCGTTAACTCTGTAGACTTATGGTCCCTGGTCTAAAGTAGTTCAATCTATAGCCTTATGGGCCCTGATCTAAAACAATGTACTATATAGCCTTATTGGCCCTGGTCTAAAACAATGTACTATATAGCCTTATGGGCCCTGGTCTAAAGGAATATACTATATAGCATTATGGCCCCTGGTCTAAAGCAGTTCACTCTTTAGCCTTATGGGCCCTGGTCTAAAACAATATACTATATAGCATTATGGCCCCTGGTCTAAAGCAGTTCACTATATAGACTTATGGGCCCTGCTCTAAAACAATGTACTATGTAGCCTTATGGGTCCTGGTCTAAAGCAGTTCACTAGATAGCCTTATGGGCCCTGGTCTAAAGCAGTTCACTATAAAGCCTTTAGGGACCTGGTCTAAAGAAGTTCACTCTATAGCCTTATGGGCCCCGGTCTAAAGAAGTTCACTATATAGCCTTATGGGCCCTGGTCTAAAGAAGTTCACTCTATAGCCTTATGTGCCCTGGTCTAAAGCAGTTCACTATAGCCTTATGGGCCCTGGTCTAAAACAATGTACTATATAGCATTATAGGCCCTGGTCTGAAGCAGTTTACTCTATAGACTTATGGGCCCTTTTCTAAAGCAGTTCACTCTATAGCCTTATGGGCCCAGGTCTAAAGAAGTTCACTCTATAGCCTTATGGGTCCCGGTCTAAAGAAGTTCACTATATAGCCTTATGGGCCCTGTTCGAAAGCAGTTCACTCTATAGCCTTATGGGCCCTGGTCTAAAGTAGTTCACTCTATAGCCTTATGGGCCCTGGTCTAAAACAATGTACTATATAGCCTTATTGGACCTGGTCTAAAGCAGTTCACTATAGCCTTATGGGCCCTGGTCTAAAACAATGTACTATATAGCATTATAGGCCCTGGTCTAAAGCAGTTTACTCTATAGACTTATGGGCCCTGGTCTAAAGCAGTTCACTTTATAGCCTTATGGGCCCTGGTCTAAAGAAGTTCACTCAATAGCCTTATGGGCCCCGGTCTATAGAAGTTCACTATATAGCCTTATGGGCCCTGGTCTAAAGCAGTTTACTCTATAGACTTATGTGCCCTGGTCTAAAGCAGTTCACTATAGCCTTATGGGCCCTGGTCTAAAACAATGTACTATATAGCATTATAGGCCCTGGTCTGAAGCAGTTTACTCTATAGACTTATGGGCCCTTTTCTAAAGCAGTTCACTCTATAGCCTTATGGGCCCAGGTCTAAAGAAGTTCACTCTATAGCCGTATGGGTCCCGGTCTAAAGAAGTTCACTATATAGCCTTATGGGCTCTGGTCTAAAGCAGTTCACTCTATAGCCTTATGGGCCCTGGTCTAAAGTAGTTCACTCTATAGCCTTATGGGCCCTGGTCTAAAACAATGTACTATATAGCCTTATGGGCCCTGGTCTAAAGCAGTTCACTATAGCCTTATGGGACCTCGTCTAAAGCAGTTCACTCTATAGCCTTATGGGCCCTGGTCTAAAGTAGTTCACTCTATAGCCTTATGGGCCCTGGTCTAAAACAATGTACTATATAGCCTTATTGGACCTGGTCTAAAGCAGTTCACTATAGCCTTATGGGCCCTGGTCTAAAACAATGTACTATATAGCATTATAGGCCCTGGTCTAAAGCAGTTTACTCTATAGACTTTTGGGCCCTGGTCTAAAGCAGTTCACTATATAGCCTTATGGGCCCTGGTCTAAAACAATGTGCAATATAGCATTATGGGCCCTGGTCTAAAACAATGTACTATATAACATTATGGACCCTGGTCTAAAGCAGTTCACTCTATAGACTTATGGGCCCTGGTCTAAAGCAGTTCACTATAAAGCCTTTAGGGACCTGGTCTAAAGAAGTTCACTCTATAGCCTTATGGGCCCCGGTCTAAAGAAGTTCACTATATAGCCTTATGGGCCCTGGTCTAAAGAAGTTCACTCTATAGCCTTATGGGCCCTAGTCTAAAACAATTTACTATAAAGCCTTATGGGCGCTGGTCTAAAACAATGTACTATATAGCATTATGGGCCCTGGTCTAAAGCAGTTCACTATATAGCCTTATGGGCCATTGTCTAAAACAATGTACTATATAGCCTTATTGTCTCTGGTCTTTAGCAGTTCACTCTTTAGCCTTATGGGCCCTGGTCTAAAACAATATACTATATAGCATTATGGCCCCTGGTCTAAAGCAGTTCACTATATAGACTTATGGGCCCTGCTCTAAAACAATGTACTATGTAGCCTTATGGGTCCTGGTCTAAAGCAGTTCACTAGATAGCCTTTAGGGACCTGGTCTAAAGAAGTTCACTATATAGCCTTATGGGCCCTGGTCTAAAGAAGTTCACTCTATAGCCTTATGTGCCCTGGTCTAAAGCAGTTCACTATAGCCTTATGGGCCCTGGTCTAAAACAATGTACTATATAGCATTATAGGCCCTGGTCTGAAGCAGTTTACTCTATAGACTTATGGGCCCTTTTCAAAAAGAGGTTCACTCTATAGCCTTATGGGCCCAGGTCTAAAGAAGTTCACTCTATAGCCTTATGGGTCCCGGTCTAAAGAAGTTCACTATATAGCCTTATGGGCCCTGTTCGAAAGCAGTTCACTCTATAGCCTTATGGGCCCTGGTCTAAAGTAGTTCACTCTATAGCCTTATGGGCCCTGGTCTAAAACAATGTACTATATAGCCTTATTGGACCTGGTCTAAAGCAGTTCACTATAGCCTTATGGGCCCTGGTCTAAAACAATGTACTATATAGCATTATAGGCCCTGGTCTAAAGCAGTTTACTCTATAGACTTATGGGCCCTGGTCTAAAGCAGTTCACTTTATAGCCTTATGGGCCCTGGTCTAAAGAAGTTCACTCAATAGCCTTATGGGCCCCGGTCTATAGAAGTTCACTATATAGCCTTATGGGCCCTGGTCTAAAGCAGTTTACTCTATAGACTTATGTGCCCTGGTCTAAAGCAGTTCACTATAGCCTTATGGGCCCTGGTCTAAAACAATGTACTATATAGCATTATAGGCCCTGGTCTGAAGCAGTTTACTCTATAGACTTATGGGCCCTTTTCTAAAGCAGTTCACTCTATAGCCTTATGGGCCCAGGTCTAAAGAAGTTCACTCTATAGCCGTATGGGTCCCGGTCTAAAGAAGTTCACTATATAGCCTTATGGGCTCTGGTCTAAAGCAGTTCACTCTATAGCCTTATGGGCCCTGGTCTAAAGTAGTTCACTCTATAGCCTTATGGGCCCTGGTCTAAAACAATGTACTATATAGCCTTATGGGCCCTGGTCTAAAGCAGTTCACTATAGCCTTATGGACCCTGGTCTAAAACAATGTACTATATAGCATTATGGGCCCTGGTCTAAAGCAGTTCACTATATAGACTTATGGGTCCTGGTCTAAAGAAGTTCACTATATAGCCTTATGGGCCCTGGTCTAAAGAAGTTCACTCTATAGCCTTATGGGCCCTGGTCTAAAACAATTTACTATAAAGCCTTATGGGCGCTGGTCTAAAACAATGTACTAAATAGCATTATGGGCCCTGGTCTAAAGCAGTTCACTCTTTAGCCTTATGGGCCCTGGTCTAAAACAATGTACTATGTAGCCTTATGGGCCCTGGTCTAAAGCAGTTCACAATATAGACTTATGGGCCCTGGTCTAAAACAATGCACTCTATAGCCTTATGGAACCTGTTCTTAAACAATGTACTATATAGCCTTATGGGCCCTAGTCTAAAGAGGTTCACTATATATCCTTATGGGCCCTGGTCTAAAACAATGTACTATATAGCCTTATGGGCCCTGGTCTGAATCAATTGACTATATAGCCTTATGGGCCCTGGTCTAAAGCAGTTCACTCTATAGCCTTATGGGCCCTGATCTAAAGTAGTTCACTATATAGCCTTATGGGACCTGGTCTAAAAAAAATGTACTATATAGCCTTATGGGCCCTGATCTAAAAAAGTTCACTCTATAGCCTTATGGGCCCCGGTCTAAGGAAGTTCACTCTATAGCCTTAAGGCCCTGGTCTAAAACAATTGAGTATATAGCCTTATGGGCCCTGTTCTAAAGTCGTTAACTCTGTAGCCTTATGGGCCCTGATCTAAAACAATGTACTATATAGCCTTATTGGCCCTGGTCTAAAGCAATGTACTATATAGCCTTATGGGCCCTGGTCTAAAGCAGTTCACTATAGCCTTATGGACCCTGGTCTAAAACAATGTACTATATAGCATTATGGGCCCTGGTCTAAAGCAGTTCACTATATAACCTTATGGGACCTGGTCTAAAGCAGTTCACTCTATAGCCTTATGGGCTCTGGTCTAAAGCAGTTCACTCTATAGCCTTATGGGCCCTGGTCTAAAGTAGTTCACTATATAGCCTTATGGGCTCTGGTCTAAAGCAGTTCACTCTATAGCCTTATGGGCCCTGGTCTAAAGTAGTTCACTCTATAGCCTTATGGGCCCTGGTCTAAAACAATGTACTATATAGCCTTATGGGCCCTGGTCTAAAGCAGTTCACTATAGCCTTATGGACCCTGGTCTAAAACAATGTACTATATAGCATTATGGGCCCTGGTCTAAAGCAGTTCACTATATAGCCTTATGGGCCCTAAAGCAGTCTAAAACAGTTCACTCTATAGCCTTATGGGCCCTGGTCTAAAGCCTTAGTTCACTATAGCCTTATGGGCCCTGGTCTAAAACAATGTACTATATAGCATTATAGGCCCTGGTCTAAAGCAGTTTACTCTATAGACTTTTGGGCCCTGGTCTAAAGCAGTTCACTCTATAGCCTTATGGGCCCTGGTCTAAAACAATGTGCAATATAGCATTATGGGCCCTGGTCTAAAACAATGTACTATATAGCATTATGGACCCTGGTCTAAAGCAGTTCACTCTATAGACTTATGGGCCCTGGTCTAAAGCAGTTCACTATAAAGCCTTTAGGGACCTGGTCTAAAGAAGTTCACTCTATAGCCTTATGGGCCCCGGTCTAAAGAAGTTCACTATATAGCCTTATGGGCCCTGGTCTAAAGAAGTTCACTCTATAGCCTTATGGGCCCTAGTCTAAAACAATTTACTATAAAGCCTTATGGGCGCTGGTCTAAAACAATGTACTATATAGCATTATGGGCCCTGGTCTAAAGCAGTTCACTATATAGCCTTATGGGCCATTGTCTAAAACAATGTACTATATAGCCTTATTGTCTCTGGTCTTTAGCAGTTCACTCTTTAGCCTTATGGGCCCTGGTCTAAAACAATATACTATATAGCATTATGGCCCCTGGTCTAAAGCAGTTCACTATATAGACTTATGGGCCCTGCTCTAAAACAATGTACTATGTAGCCTTATGGGTCCTGGTCTAAAGCAGTTCACTAGATAGCCTTATGGGCCCTGGTCTAAAGCAGTTCACTATAAAGCCTTTAGGGACCTGGTCTAAAGAAGTTCACTCTATAGCCTTATGGGCCCCGGTCTAAAGAAGTTCACTATATAGCCTTATGGGCCCTGGTCTAAAGAAGTTCACTCTATAGCCTTATGTGCCCTGGTCTAAAGCAGTTCACTATAGCCTTATGGGCCCTGGTCTAAAACAATGTACTATATAGCATTATAGGCCCTGGTCTGAAGCAGTTTACTCTATAGACTTATGGGCCCTTTTCTAAAGCAGTTCACTCTATAGCCTTATGGGCCCAGGTCTAAAGAAGTTCACTCTATAGCCTTATGGGTCCCGGTCTAAAGAAGTTCACTATATAGCCTTATGGGCCCTGTTCGAAAGCAGTTCACTCTATAGCCTTATGGGCCCTGGTCTAAAGTAGTTCACTCTATAGCCTTATGGGCCCTGGTCTAAAACAATGTACTATATAGCCTTATTGGACCTGGTCTAAAGCAGTTCACTATAGCCTTATGGGCCCTGGTCTAAAACAATGTACTATATAGCATTATAGGCCCTGGTCTAAAGCAGTTTACTCTATAGACTTATGGGCCCTGGTCTAAAGCAGTTCACTTTATAGCCTTATGGGCCCTGGTCTAAAGAAGTTCACTCAATAGCCTTATGGGCCCCGGTCTATAGAAGTTCACTATATAGCCTTATGGGCCCTGGTCTAAAGCAGTTTACTCTATAGACTTATGTGCCCTGGTCTAAAGCAGTTCACTATAGCCTTATGGGCCCTGGTCTAAAACAATGTACTATATAGCATTATAGGCCCTGGTCTGAAGCAGTTTACTCTATAGACTTATGGGCCCTTTTCTAAAGCAGTTCACTCTATAGCCTTATGGGCCCAGGTCTAAAGAAGTTCACTCTATAGCCGTATGGGTCCCGGTCTAAAGAAGTTCACTATATAGCCTTATGGGCTCTGGTCTAAAGCAGTTCACTCTATAGCCTTATGGGCCCTGGTCTAAAGTAGTTCACTCTATAGCCTTATGGGCCCTGGTCTAAAACAATGTACTATATAGCCTTATGGGCCCTGGTCTAAAGCAGTTCACTATAGCCTTATGGACCCTGGTCTAAAACAATGTACTATATAGCATTATGGGCCCTGGTCTAAAGCAGTTCACTATATAGACTTATGGGTCCTGGTCTAAAGAAGTTCACTATATAGCCTTATGGGCCCTGGTCTAAAGAAGTTCACTCTATAGCCTTATGGGCCCTGGTCTAAAACAATTTACTATAAAGCCTTATGGGCGCTGGTCTAAAACAATGTACTAAATAGCATTATGGGCCCTGGTCTAAAGCAGTTCACTCTTTAGCCTTATGGGCCCTGGTCTAAAACAATGTACTATTTAGCCTTATGGGCCCTGGTCTAAAGCAGTTCACAATATAGACTTATGGGCCCTGGTCTAAAACAATGCACTCTATAGCCTTATGGAACCTGTTCTTAAACAATGTACTATATAGCCTTATGGGCCCTAGTCTAAAGAGGTTCACTATATATCCTTATGGGCCCTGGTCTAAAACAATGTACTATATAGCCTTATGGGCCCTGGTCTGAATCAATTGACTATATAGCCTTATGGGCCCTGGTCTAAAGCAGTTCACTCTATAGCCTTATGGGCCCTGATCTAAAGTAGTTCACTATATAGCCTTATGGGACCTGGTCTAAAAAAAATGTACTATATAGCCTTATGGGCCCTGATCTAAAAAAGTTCACTCTATAGCCTTATGGGCCCCGGTCTAAGGAAGTTCACTCTATAGCCTTATGGCCCTGGTCTAAAACAATTGAGTATATAGCCTTATGGGCCCTGTTCTAAAGTCGTTAACTCTGTAGCCTTATGGGCCCTGATCTAAAACAATGTACTATATAGCCTTATTGGCCCTGGTCTAAAGCAATGTACTATATAGCCTTATGGGCCCTGGTCTAAAGCAGTTCACTATAGCCTTATGGACCCTGGTCTAAAACAATGTACTATATAGCATTATGGGCCCTGGTCTAAAGCAGTTCACTATATAACCTTATGGGACCTGGTCTAAAGCAGTTCACTCTATAGCCTTATGGGCCCTGGTCTAAAGCAGTTCACTATATAGCCTTATGGGCCCTGGTCTAAAGCAGTTCACAATATAGACTTATGGGACCTGGTCTAAAACAATGCACTCTATAGCCTTATGGAACCTGTTCTTAAACAATGTACTATATAGCCTTATGGGCCCTGGTCTAAAACAATGTACTATATAGCCTTATGGGCCCTGGTCTAAAGCAGTTCACTATAGCCTTATGGACCCTGGTCTAAAACAATGTACTATATAGCATTATGGGCCCTGGTCTAAAGCAGTTCACTATATAGACTTATGGGTCCTGGTCTAAAGCAGTTCACTATATAACCTTATGGGACCTGGTCTAAAGCAGTTCACTCTATAGGCTTATGGGCCCCGGTCTAAAGAAGTTCACTCTATAGCCTTATGGCCCTGGTCTAAAACAATTTACTATATAGCCTTATGGGCCCTGGTCTAAAGAGGTTAACTCTATAGCCTTATGGGCCCTGGTCTAAAAGAATGTAATATATAGCATTATGGGCCCTAGTCTAAAGCAGTTCACGATATAGCCTTATGGGCCCTGGTCTAAAACAATGTACTATATAGCCTTATGGGCCCTGGTCTAAAACAATGTACTATATAGCCTTATGGGACCTCGTCTAAAGCAGTTCACTCTATAGCCTTATGGGCCCTGGTCTAAAGTAGTTCACTCTATAGCCTTATGGGCCCTGGTCTAAAACAATGTACTATATAGCCTTATTGGACCTGGTCTAAAGCAGTTCACTATAGCCTTATGGGCCCTGGTCTAAAACAATGTACTATATAGCATTATAGGCCCTGGTCTAAAGCAGTTTACTCTATAGACTTTTGGGCCCTGGTCTAAAGCAGTTCACTCTATAGCCTTATGGGCCCTGGTCTAAAACAATGTGCAATATAGCATTATGGGCCCTGGTCTAAAACAATGTACTATATAGCATTATGGACCCTGGTCTAAAGCAGTTCACTCTATAGACTTATGGGCCCTGGTCTAAAGCAGTTCACTATAAAGCCTTTAGGGACCTGGTCTAAAGAAGTTCACTCTATAGCCTTATGGGCCCCGGTCTAAAGAAGTTCACTATATAGCCTTATGGGCCCTGGTCTAAAGAAGTTCACTCTATAGCCTTATGGGCCATAGTCTAAAACAATTTACTATAAAGCCTTATGGGCGCTGGTCTAAAACAATGTACTATATAGCATTATGGGCCCTGGTCTAAAGCAGTTCACTATATAGCCTTATGGGCCATTGTCTAAAACAATGTACTATATAGCCTTATTGTCTCTGGTCTTTTGCAGTTCACTCTTTAGCCTTATGGGCCCTGGTCTAAAACAATATACTATATAGCATTATGGCCCCTGGTCTAAAGCAGTTCACTATATAGACTTATGGGCCCTGCTCTAAAACAATGTACTATGTAGCCTTATGGGTCCTGGTCTAAAGCAGTTCACTAGATAGCCTTATGGGCCCTGGTCTAAAGCAGTTCACTATAAAGCCTTTAGGGACCTGGTCTAAAGAAGTTCACTCTATAGCCTTATGGGCCCCGGTCTAAAGAAGTTCACTATATAGCCTTATGGGCCCTGGTCTAAAGAAGTTCACTCTATAGCCTTATGTGCCCTGGTCTAAAGCAGTTCACTATAGCCTTATGGGCCCTGGTCTAAAACAATGTACTATATAGCATTATAGGCCCTGGTCTGAAGCAGTTTACTCTATAGACTTATGGGCCCTTTTCTAAAGCAGTTCACTCTATAGCCTTATGGGCCCAGGTCTAAAGAAGTTCACTCTATAGCCTTATGGGTCCCGGTCTAAAGAAGTTCACTATATAGCCTTATGGGCCCTGTTCGAAAGCAGTTCACTCTATAGCCTTATGGGCCCTGGTCTAAAGTAGTTCACTCTATAGCCTTATGGGCCCTGGTCTAAAACAATGTACTATATAGCCTTATTGGACCTGGTCTAAAGCAGTTCACTATAGCCTTATGGGCCCTGGTCTAAAACAATGTACTATATAGCATTATAGGCCCTGGTCTAAAGCAGTTTACTCTATAGACTTATGGGCCCTGGTCTAAAGCAGTTCACTTTATAGCCTTATGGGCCCTGGTCTAAAGAAGTTCACTCAATAGCCTTATGGGCCCCGGTCTATAGAAGTTCACTATATAGCCTTATGGGCCCTGGTCTAAAGCAGTTTACTCTATAGACTTATGTGCCCTGGTCTAAAGCAGTTCACTATAGCCTTATGGGCCCTGGTCTAAAACAATGTACTATATAGCATTATAGGCCCTGGTCTGAAGCAGTTTACTCTATAGACTTATGGGCCCTTTTCTAAAGCAGTTCACTCTATAGCCTTATGGGCCCAGGTCTAAAGAAGTTCACTCTATAGCCGTATGGGTCCCGGTCTAAAGAAGTTCACTATATAGCCTTATGGGCTCTGGTCTAAAGCAGTTCACTCTATAGCCTTATGGGCCCTGGTCTAAAGTAGTTCACTCTATAGCCTTATGGGCCCTGGTCTAAAACAATGTACTATATAGCCTTATTGGACCTGGTCTAAAGCAGTTCACTATAGCCTTATGGCCCCTGGTCTAAAACAATGTACTATATAGCATTATAGGCCCTGGTCTAAAGCAGTTTACTCTATAGACTTATGGGCCCTGGTCTAAAGCAGTTCACTTTATAGCCTTATGGGCCCTGGTCTAAAGAAGTTCACTCTATAGCCTTATGGGCCCCGGTCTAAAGAAGTTCACTATATAGCCTTATGGGCCCTGGTCTAAAACAATTTACTATATAGCCTTATAGGCCTTGGTCTAAAACAATGTACAATATAGCATTATGGGCCCTGGTCTAAAGCAGTTCACACTATAGCCTTATGGGCCCTGTTCTAAAGCCGTTCACTTTTTATCCTTATGGGCCCTTGTCTAAAACAATGTACTATATAGCATTATGGGCCCTGGTCTAAAACAATGTACAATATAGCATTATGGGCCCTGATCTAAAGCAGTTCACTCGATAGCCTTATGGGCCCTGGTCTAAAGCAGTTCACTATAGCCTTATGGGCCCTGGTCTAAAGCAGTTCACTATAGCATTATGGACCCTGGTCTAAAGCAGTTCACTCTATAGACTTATGGGCCCTGGTCTAAAGCAGTTCACTATAAAGCCTTTAGGGACCTGGTCTAAAGCAGTTCACTCTATAGCCTTATGGGCCCCGGTCTAAAGAAATTCACTATATAGCCTTATGGGCCCTGGTCTAAAACAATTTACTATAAAGCCTTATGGGCGCTGGTCTAAAACAATGTACTAAATAGCATTATGGGCCCTGGTCTAAAGCAGTTCACTCTTTAGCCTTTATGGGCCCTGGTCTAAAACAATGTACTATGTAGCCTTATGGGCCCTGGTCTAAAGAAGTTCACTATATATCCTTATGGGCCCTGGTCTAAAACAATGTACTATATAGCCTTATGGGCCCTGGTCTGAATCAATTGACTATGTAGCCTTATGAGCCCTGGTCTAAAGCAGTTCACTATATAGCCTTATGGGCCCTGATCTAAAGTAGTTCACTCTATAGCCTTATGGGCCCCGGTCTAAGGAAGTTCACTCTATAGCCTTATGGCCCTGGTCTAAAACAATTGAGTATATAGCCTTATGGGCCCTGTTCTAAAGTCGTTAACTCTGTAGCCTTATGGTCCCTGGTCTAAAGTAGTTCAATCTATAGCCTTATGGGCCCTGATCTAAAACAATGTACTATATAGCCTTATTGACCCTGGTCTAAAACAATGTACTATGTAGCCTTATGGGCCCTGGTCTAAAGCAGTTCACAATATAGACTTATGGGCCCTGGTCTAAAACAATGCACTCTATAGCCTTATGGAACCTGTTCTTAAACAATGTACTATATAGCCTTATGGGCCCTAGTCTAAAGAGGTTCACTATATATCCTTATGGGCCCTGGTCTAAAACAATGTACTATATAGCCTTATGGGCCCTGGTCTGAATCAATTGACTATGTAGCCTTATGAGCCCTGGTCTAAAGCAGTTCACTATATAGCCTTATGGGCCCTGATCTAAAGTAGTTCACTATATAGCCTTATGGGCCCTGGTCTAAAAAAATGTACTATATAGCCTTATGGGCCCTGATCTAAAAAAGTTCACTCTATAGTCTTATGGGCCCCGGTCTAAGGAAGTTCACTCTATAGCCTTATGGCCCTGGTCTAAAACAATTGAGTATATAGCCTTATGGGCCCTGTTCTAAAGTCGTTAACTCTGTAGACTTATGGTCCCTGGTCTAAAGTAGTTCAATCTATAGCCTTATGGGCCCTGATCTAAAACAATGTACTATATAGCCTTATTGGCCCTGGTCTAAAACAATGTACTATATAGCCTTATGGGCCCTGGTCTAAAGGAATATACTATATAGCATTATGGCCCCTGGTCTAAAGCAGTTCACTCTTTAGCCTTATGGGCCCTGGTCTAAAACAATATACTATATAGCATTATGGCCCCTGGTCTAAAGCAGTTCACTATATAGACTTATGGGCCCTGCTCTAAAACAATGTACTATGTAGCCTTATGGGTCCTGGTCTAAAGCAGTTCACTAGATAGCCTTATGGGCCCTGGTCTAAAGCAGTTCACTATAAAGCCTTTAGGGACCTGGTCTAAAGAAGTTCACTCTATAGCCTTATGGGCCCCGGTCTAAAGAAGTTCACTATATAGCCTTATGGGCCCTGGTCTAAAGAAGTTCACTCTATAGCCTTATGTGCCCTGGTCTAAAGCAGTTCACTATAGCCTTATGGGCCCTGGTCTAAAACAATGTACTATATAGCATTATAGGCCCTGGTCTGAAGCAGTTTACTCTATAGACTTATGGGCCCTTTTCTAAAGCAGTTCACTCTATAGCCTTATGGGCCCAGGTCTAAAGAAGTTCACTCTATAGCCTTATGGGTCCCGGTCTAAAGAAGTTCACTATATAGCCTTATGGGCCCTGTTCGAAAGCAGTTCACTCTATAGCCTTATGGGCCCTGGTCTAAAGTAGTTCACTCTATAGCCTTATGGGCCCTGGTCTAAAACAATGTACTATATAGCCTTATTGGACCTGGTCTAAAGCAGTTCACTATAGCCTTATGGGCCCTGGTCTAAAACAATGTACTATATAGCATTATAGGCCCTGGTCTAAAGCAGTTTACTCTATAGACTTATGGGCCCTGGTCTAAAGCAGTTCACTTTATAGCCTTATGGGCCCTGGTCTAAAGAAGTTCACTCAATAGCCTTATGGGCCCCGGTCTATAGAAGTTCACTATATAGCCTTATGGGCCCTGGTCTAAAGCAGTTTACTCTATAGACTTATGTGCCTTGGTCTAAAGCAGTTCACTATAGCCTTATGGGCCCTGGTCTAAAACAATGTACTATATAGCATTATAGGCCCTGGTCTGAAGCAGTTTACTCTATAGACTTATGGGCCCTTTTCTAAAGCAGTTCACTCTATAGCCTTATGGGCCCAGGTCTAAAGAAGTTCACTCTATAGCCGTATGGGTCCCGGTCTAAAGAAGTTCACTATATAGCCTTATGGGCTCTGGTCTAAAGAAGTTCACTCTATAGCCTTATGGGCCCCGGTCTAAAGAAGTTCACTATATAGCCTTATGGGCCCTGGTCTAAAACAATTTACTATATAGCCTTATAGGCCTTGGTCTAAAACAATGTACAATATAGCATTATGGGCCCTGGTCTAAAGCAGTTCACACTATAGCCTTATGGGCCCTGTTCTAAAGCCGTTCACTTTTTATC
Organism: Oncorhynchus clarkii lewisi; assembly: GCF_045791955.1. NCBI lineage: Eukaryota > Metazoa > Chordata > Actinopteri > Salmoniformes > Salmonidae > Oncorhynchus > Oncorhynchus clarkii. The sequence continues at coordinate 7,909,913 of NC_092150.1, forward strand.
CTTATGGGCCCTTGTCTAAAACAATGTACTATACAGCATTATGGGCCCTGGTCTAAAGCAGTTAACTATATAGCATTATGGGCCCTGGTCTAAAACAATGTACAATATAGCATTATGGGCCCTGGTCTAAAGCAGTTCACTCGATAGCCTTATGGGCCCTGGTCTAAAGCAGTTCACTATAGCCTTATGGGCCCTGGTCTAAAGCAGTTCACTATAGCATTATGGACCCTGGTCTAAAGCAGTTCACTCTATAGACTTATGGGCCCTGGTCTAAAGCAGTTCACTATAAAGCCTTTAGGGACCTGGTCTAAAGCAGTTCACTCTATAGCCTTATGGGCCCCGGTCTAAAGAAGTTCACTATATAGCCTTATGGGCCCTGGTCTAAAACAATGCACTATATAGCCTTATGGAACCTGTTCTTAAACAATGTACTATATAGCCTTATGGGCCCTAGTCTAAAGAGGTTCACTATATAGCCTTATGGGCCCTGGTCTAAAGCAGTTCACTATAGCCTTATGGACCCTGGTCTAAAACAATGTACTATATAGCATTATGGGCCCTGGTCTAAAGCAGTTCACTATATAGACTTATGGGTCCTGGTCTAAAGAAGTTCACTATATAGCCTTATGGGCCCTGGTCTAAAGAAGTTCACTCTATAGCCTTATGGGCCCTGGTCTAAAACAATTTACTATAAAGCCTTATGGGCGCTGGTCTAAAACAATGTACTAAATAGCATTATGGGCCCTGGTCTAAAGCAGTTCACTCTTTAGCCTTTATGGGCCCTGGTCTAAAACAATGTACTATGTAGCCTTATGGGCCCTGGTCTAAAGTAGTTCAATCTATAGCCTTATGGGCCCTGATCTAAAACAATGTACTATATAGCCTTATTGACCCTGGTCTAAAACAATGTACTATGTAGCCTTATGGGCCCTGGTCTAAAACAATTTACTATAAAGCCTTATGGGCGCTGGTCTAAAACAATGTACTAAATAGCATTATGGGCCCTGGTCTAAAGCAGTTCACTCTTTAGCCTTTATGGGCCCTGGTCTAAAACAATGTACTATGTAGCCTTATGGGCCCTGGTCTAAAGTAGTTCAATCTATAGCCTTATGGGCCCTGATCTAAAACAATGCACTCTATAGCCTTATGGAACCTGTTCTTAAACAATGTACTATATAGCCTTATGGGCCCTAGTCTAAAGAGGTTCACTATATATCCTTATGGGCCCTGGTCTAAAACAATGTACTATATAGCCTTATGGGCCCTGGTCTGAATCAATTGACTATGTAGCCTTATGAGCCCTGGTCTAAAGCAGTTCACTATATAGCCTTATGGGCCCTGATCTAAAGTAGTTCACTCTATAGCCTTATGGGCCCCGGTCTAAGGAAGTTCACTCTATAGCCTTATGGCCCTGGTCTAAAACAATTGAGTATATAGCCTTATGGGCCCTGTTCTAAAGTCGTTAACTCTGTAGCCTTATGGTCCCTGGTCTAAAGTAGTTCAATCTATAGCCTTATGGGCCCTGATCTAAAACAATGTACTATATAGCCTTATTGACCCTGGTCTAAAACAATGTACTATGTAGCCTTATGGGCCCTGGTCCAAAGCAGTTCACAATATAGACTTATGGGCCCTGGTCTAAAACAATGCACTCTATAGCCTTATGGAACCTGTTCTTAAACAATGTACTATATAGCCTTATGGGCCTTAGTCTAAAGAGGTTCACTATATATCCTTATGGGCCCTGGTCTAAAACAATGTACTATATAGCCTTATGGGCCCTGGTCTGAATCAATTGACTATGTAGCCTTATGAGCCCTGGTCTAAAGCAGTTCACTATATAGCCTTATGGGCCCTGGTCTAAAAAAATGTACTATATAGCCTTATGGGCCCTGATCTAAAAAAGTTCACTCTATAGTCTTATGGGCCCCGGTCTAAGGAAGTTCACTCTATAGCCTTATGGCCCTGGTCTAAAACAATTGAGTATATAGCCTTATGGGCCCTGTTCTAAAGTCGTTAACTCTGTAGACTTATGGTCCCTGGTCTAAAGTAGTTCAATCTATAGCCTTATGGGCCCTGATCTAAAACAATGTACTATATAGCCTTATTGGCCCTGGTCTAAAACAATGTACTATATAGCCTTATGGGCCCTGGTCTAAAGCAGTTCACTATAGCCTTATGGACCCTGGTCTAAAACAATGTACTATATAGCATTATGGGCCCTGGTCTAAAGCAGTTCACTATATAACCTTATGGGACCTGGTCTAAAGCAGTTCACTCTATAGCCTTATGGGCCCTGGTCTAAAGCAGTTCACTATATAGCCTTATGGGCCCTGGTCTAAAGCAGTTCACAATATAGACTTATGGGCCCTGGTCTAAAACAATGCACTATATAGCCTTATGGAACCTGTTCTTAAACAATGTACTATATAGCCTTATGGGCCCTAGTCTAAAGAGGTTCACTATATATCCTTATGGGCCCTGGTCTAAAACAATGTACTATATAGCCTTATTGGCCCTGGTCTAAAACAATGTACTATATAGCCTTATGGGCCCTGGTCTAAAGCAGTTCACTATAGCCTTATGGACCCTGGTCTAAAACAATGTACTATATAGCATTATGGGCCCTGGTCTAAAGCAGTTCACTATATAGACTTATGGGTCCTGGTCTAAAGAAGTTCACTATATAGCCTTATGGGCCCTGGTCTAAAGAAGTTCACTCTATAGCCTTATGGGCGCTGGTCTAAAACAATGTACTAAATAGCATTATGGGCCCTGGTCTAAAGCAGTTCACTCTTTAGCCTTATGGGCCCTGGTCTAAAACAATGTACTATGTAGCCTTATGGGCCCTGGTCTAAAGCAGTTCACAATATAGACTTATGGGCCCTGGTCTAAAACAATGCACTCTATAGCCTTATGGAACCTGTTCTTAAACAATGTACTATATAGCCTTATGGGCCCTAGTCTAAAGAGGTTCACTATATATCCTTATGGGCCCTGGTCTAAAACAATGTACTATATAGCCTTATGGGCCCTGGTCTGAATCAATTGTTTATATAGCCTTATGGGCCCTGGTCTAAAGCAGTTCACTCTATAGCCTTATGGGCCCTGATCTAAAGTAGTTCACTATATAGCCTTATGGGACCTGGTCTAAAAAAATGTACTATATAGCCTTATGGGCCCTGATCTAAAAAAGTTCACTCTATAGCCTTATGGGCCCCGGTCTAAGGAAGTTCACTCTATAGCCTTATGGCCCTGGTCTAAAACAATTGAGTATATAGCCTTATGGGCCCTGTTCTAAAGTCGTTAACTCTGTAGCCTTATGGGCCCTGATCTAAAACAATGTACTATATAGCCTTATTGGCCCTGGTCTAAAGCAATGTACTATATAGCCTTATGGGCCCTGGTCTAAAGCAGTTCACTATAGCCTTATGGACCCTGGTCTAAAACAATGTACTATATAGCATTATGGGCCCTGGTCTAAAGCAGTTCACTATATAACCTTATGGGACCTGGTCTAAAGCAGTTCACTCTATAGCCTTATGGGCCCTGGTCTAAAGCAGTTCACTATATAGCCTTATGGGCCCTGGTCTAAAGCAGTTCACAATATAGACTTATGGGACCTGGTCTAAAACAATGCACTCTATAGCCTTATGGAACCTGTTCTTAAACAATGTACTATATAGCCTTATGGGCCCTGGTCTAAAGCAGTTCACTATAGCCTTATGGACCCTGGTCTAAAACAATGTACTATATAGCATTATGGGCCCTGGTCTAAAGCAGTTCACTATATAGACTTATGGGTCCTGGTCTAAAGCAGTTCACTATATAACCTTATGGGACCTGGTCTAAAGCAGTTCACTCTATAGGCTTATGGGCCCTGGTCTAAAGAAGTTCACTCTATACCCTTATGGGCCCCGGTCTAAAGAAGTTCACTCTATAGCCTTATGGCCCTGGTCTAAAACAATTTACTATATAGCCTTATGGGCCCTGGTCTAAAGAGGTTAACTCTATAGCCTTATGGGCCCTGGTCTAAAATAATGTAATATATAGCATTATGGGCCCTGGTCTAAAGCAGTTCACGATATAGCCTTATGGGCCCTGGTCTAAAACAATGTACTATATAGCCTTATGGGCCCTGGTCGAAAGAAGTTCACTCTATAGCCTTATGGGCCCCGGTCTAAAGAAGTTCACTATATAGCCTTATGGGCCCTGGTCTAAAGCAGTTCACTATATAGCCTTATGGGCCCTGGTCTAAAGCAGTTCACTATATAGACTTATGGGACCTGGTCTAAAGCAGTTCACTATATAGCCTTATGGGCCCTGGTCTAAAGCAGTTCACTATATTTACTTATGGGCACTGGACTAAAACAATGCACTATGTAGCCTTATGGGTCCTGGTCTAAAGCAGTTCACTATATAGCCTTATGGAACCTGATCTAAAGCAGTTCACTCTATAGCCTTATGGGCCCTGTTCTAAAGCCGTTCACTTTTTAGCCTTATGGGCCCTGGTCTAAAGCAGTTCACTATAGCCTTATGGACCCTGGTCTAAAACAATGTACTATATAGCATTATGGGCCCTGGTCTAAAGCAGTTCACTATATAGACTTATGGGTCCTGGTCTAAAGAAGTTCACTATATAGCCTTATGGGCCCTGGTCTAAAGAAGTTCACTCTATAGCCTTATGGGCCCTGGTCTAAAGAAGTTCACTCTATAGCCTTATGGGCCCTGGTCTAAAACAATTTACTATAAAGCCTTATGGGCGCTGGTCTAAAACAATGTACTAAATAGCATTATGGGCCCTGGTCTAAAGCAGTTCACTCTTTAGCCTTTATGGGCCCTGGTCTAAAACAATGTACTATGTAGCCTTATGGGCCCTGGTCTAAAGCAGTTCACTATATAACCTTATGGGACCTGGTCTAAAGCAGTTCACTCTATAGGCTTATGGGCCCTGGTCTAAAGAAGTTCACTCTATACCCTTATGGGCCCCGGTCTAAAGAAGTTCACTCTATAGCCTTATGGCCCTGGTCTAAAACAATTTACTATATAGCCTTATGGGCCCTGGTCTAAAGAGGTTAACTCTATAGCCTTATGGGCCCTGGTCTAAAATAATGTAATATATAGCATTATGGGCCCTGGTCTAAAGCAGTTCACGATATAGCCTTATGGGCCCTGGTCTAAAACAATGTACTATATAGCCTTATGGGCCCTGGTCGAAAGAAGTTCACTCTATAGCCTTATGGGCCCCGGTCTAAAGAAGTTCACTATATAGCCTTATGGGCCCTGGTCTAAAGCAGTTCACTATATAGCCTTATGGGCCCTGGTCTAAAGCAGTTCACTATATAGACTTATGGGACCTGGTCTAAAGCAGTTCACTATATAGCCTTATGGGCCCTGGTCTAAAGCAGTTCACTATATTTACTTATGGGCACTGGACTAAAACAATGCACTATGTAGCCTTATGGGTCCTGGTCTAAAGCAGTTCACTATATAGCCTTATGGAACCTGATCTAAAGCAGTTCACTCTATAGCCTTATGGGCCCTGTTCTAAAGCCGTTCACTTTTTAGCCTTATGGGCCCTGGTCTAAAGCAGTTCACTATAGCCTTATGGACCCTGGTCTAAAACAATGTACTATATAGCATTATGGGCCCTGGTCTAAAGCAGTTCACTATATAGACTTATGGGTCCTGGTCTAAAGAAGTTCACTATATAGCCTTATGGGCCCTGGTCTAAAGAAGTTCACTCTATAGCCTTATGGGCCCTGGTCTAAAACAATTTACTATAAAGCCTTATGGGCGCTGGTCTAAAACAATGTACTAAATAGCATTATGGGCCCTGGTCTAAAGCAGTTCACTCTTTAGCCTTTATGGGCCCTGGTCTAAAACAATGTACTATGTAGCCTTATGGGCCCTGGTCTAAAGCAGTTCACAATATAGACGTATGGGCCCTGGTCTAAAACAATGCACTCTATAGCCTTATGGAACCTGTTCTTAAACAATGTACTATATAGCCTTATGGGCCCTAGTCTAAAGAGGTTCACTATATATCCTTATGGGCCCTGGTCTAAAACAATGTACTATATAGCCTTATGGGCCCTGGTCTGAATCAATTGACTATGTAGCCTTATGAGCCCTGGTCTAAAGCAGTTCACTATATAGCCTTATGGGCCCTGATCTAAAGTAGTTCACTCTATAGCCTTATGGGCCCCGGTCTAAGGAAGTTCACTCTATAGCCTTATGGCCCTGGTCTAAAACAATTGAGTATATAGCCTTATGGGCCCTGTTCTAAAGTCGTTAACTCTGTAGCCTTATGGTCCCTGGTCTAAAGTAGTTCAATCTATAGCCTTATGGGCCCTGATCTAAAACAATGTACTATATAGCCTTATTGACCCTGGTCTAAAACAATGTACTATGTAGCCTTATGGGCCCTGGTCTAAAGCAGTTCACAATATAGACTTATGGGCCCTGGTCTAAAACAATGCACTCTATAGCCTTATGGAACCTGTTCTTAAACAATGTACTATATAGCCTTATGGGCCTTAGTCTAAAGAGGTTCACTATATATCCTTATGGGCCCTGGTCTAAAACAATGTACTATATAGCCTTATGGGCCCTGGTCTGAATCAATTGACTATGTAGCCTTATGAGCCCTGGTCTAAAGCAGTTCACTATATAGCCTTATGGGCCCTGGTCTAAAAAAATGTACTATATAGCCTTATGGGCCCTGATCTAAAAAAGTTCACTCTATAGTCTTATGGGCCCCGGTCTAAGGAAGTTCACTCTATTGCCTTATGGCCCTGGTCTAAAACAATTGAGTATATAGCCTTATGGGCCCTGTTCTAAAGTCGTTAACTCTGTAGACTTATGGTCCCTGGTCTAAAGTAGTTCAATCTATAGCCTTATGGGCCCTGATCTAAAACAATGTACTATATAGCCTTATTGGCCCTGGTCTAAAACAATGTACTATATAGCCTTATGGGCCCTGGTCTAAAGCAGTTCACTATAGCCTTATGGACCCTGGTCTAAAACAATGTACTATATAGCATTATGGGCCCTGGTCTAAAGCAGTTCACTCTATAGCCTTATGGGCCCTGGTCTAAAGCAGTTCACTATATAGCCTTATGGGCCCTGGTCTAAAGCAGTTCACAATATAGACTTATGGGCCCTGGTCTAAAACAATGCACTATATAGCCTTATGGAACCTGTTCTTAAACAATGTACTATATAGCCTTATGGGCCCTAGTCTAAAGAGGTTCACTATATATCCTTATGGGCCCTGGTCTAAAACAATGTACTATATAGCCTTATTGGCCCTGGTCTAAAACAATGTACTATATAGCCTTATGGGCCCTGGTCTAAAGCAGTTCACTATAGCCTTATGGACCCTGGTCTAAAACAATGTACTATATTTACTTATGGGCACTGGACTAAAACAATGCACTATGTAGCCTTATGGGTCCTGGTCTAAAGCAGTTCACTATATAGCCTTATGGAACCTGATCTAAAGCAGTTCACTCTATAGCCTTATGGGCCCTGTTCTAAAGCCGTTCACTTTTTAGCCTTATGGGCCCTGGTCTAAAGCAGTTCACTATAGCCTTATGGACCCTGGTCTAAAACAATGTACTATATAGCATTATGGGCCCTGGACTAAAGCAGTTCACTATATAGACTTATGGGTCCTGGTCTAAAGAAGTTCACTATATAGCCTTATGGGCCCTGGTCTAAAGAAGTTCACTCTATAGCCTTATGGGCCCTGGTCTAAAACAATTTACTATAAAGCCTTATGGGCGCTGGTCTAAAACAATGTACTAAATAGCATTATGGGCCCTGGTCTAAAGCAGTTCACTCTTTAGCCTTTATGGGCCCTGGTCTAAAACAATGTACTATGTAGCCTTATGGGCCCTGGTCTAAAGCAGTTCACAATATAGACGTATGGGCCCTGGTCTAAAACAATGCACTCTATAGCCTTATGCAACCTGTTCTTAAACAATGTACTATATAGCCTTATGGGCCCTAGTCTAAAGAGGTTCACTATATATCCTTATGGGCCCTGGTCTAAAACAATGTACTATATAGCCTTATGGGCCCTGGTCTGAATCAATTGACTATATAGCCTTATGGGCCCTGGTCTAAAGCAGTTCACTCTATAGCCTTATGGGCCCTGATCTAAAGTAGTTCACTATATAGCCTTATGGGACCTGGTCTAAAAAAAATGTACTATATAGCCTTATGGGCCCTGATCTAAAAAAGTTCACTCTATAGCCTTATGGGCCCCGGTCTAAGGAAGTTCACTCTATAGCCTTATGGCCCTGGTCTAAAACAATTGAGTATATAGCCTTATGGGCCCTGTTCTAAAGTCGTTAACTCTGTAGCCTTATGGGCCCTGATCTAAAACAATGTACTATATAGCCTTATTGGCCCTGGTCTAAAGCAATGTACTATATAGCCTTATGGGCCCTGGTCTAAAGCAGTTCACTATAGCCTTATGGACCCTGGTCTAAAACAATGTACTATATAGCATTATGGGCCCTGGTCTAAAGCAGTTCACTATATAACCTTATGGGACCTGGTCTAAAGCAGTTCACTCTATAGCCTTATGGGCCCTGGTCTAAAGCAGTTCACTATATAGCCTTATGGGCCCTGGTCTAAAGCAGTTCACAATATAGACTTATGGGACCTGGTCTAAAACAATGCACTCTATAGCCTTATGGAACCTGTTCTTAAACAATGTACTATATAGCCTTATGGGCCCTGGTCTAAAGCAGTTCACTATAGCCTTATGGACCCTGGTCTAAAACAATGTACTATATAGCATTATGGGCCCTGGTCTAAAGCAGTTCACTATATAGACTTATGGGTCCTGGTCTAAAGCAGTTCACTATATAGGCTTATGGGCCCTGGTCTAAAGAAGTTCACTCTATACCCTTATGGGCCCCGGTCTAAAGAAGTTCACTCTATAGCCTTATGGCCCTGGTCTAAAACAATTTACTATATAGCCTTATGGGCCCTGGTCTAAAGAGGTTAACTCTATAGCCTTATGGGCCCTGGTCTAAAACAATGTACTATATAGCCTTATGGGCCCTGGTCGAAAGAAGTTCACTCTATAGCCTTATGGGCCCCGGTCTAAAGAAGTTCACTATATAGCCTTATGGGCCCTGGTCTAAAGCAGTTCACTATATAGCCTTATGGGCCCTGGTCTAAAGCAGTTCACTATATAGACTTATGGGACCTGGTCTAAAGCAGTTCACTATATAGCCTTATGGGCCCTGGTCTAAAGCAGTTCACTATATTTACTTATGGGCACTGGACTAAAACAATGCACTATGTAGCCTTATGGGTCCTGGTCTAAAGCAGTTCACTATATAGCCTTATGGAACCTGATCTAAAGCAGTTCACTCTATAGCCTTATGGGCCCTGTTCTAAAGCCGTTCACTTTTTAGCCTTATGGGCCCTTGTCTAAAGCAGTTCACTATATAGCCTTATGGGACCTGGTCTAAAGCAGTTAACTCTATAGCCTTATGGGCCCTGTTCTAAAGAAGTTCACTCTATAGCCTTATGGGCCCTGGTCTAAAAAAATGTACTATATAGCCTTATGGGCCCTGGTCTAAAGCAGTTTACTCTATAGACTTATGGGCCCTGGTCTAAAGCAGTTCACTATAGCCTTATGGGCCCTGGTCTAAAACAATGTACTATATAGCATTATAGTCCCTGGTCTGAAGCAGTTTACTCTATAGACTTATGGGCCCTTTTCTAAAGCAGTTCACTCTATAGCCTTATGGGCCCAGGTCTAAAGAAGTTCATTCTATAGCCTTATGGGTCCCGGTCTAAAGAAGTTCACTATATAGCCTTATGGGCCCTGGTCTAAAGCAGTTCACTCTATAGCCTTATGGGCCCTGGTCTAAAGTAGTTCACTCTATAGCCTTATGGGCCCTGGTCTAAAACAATGTACTATATAGACTTATTGGACCTGGTCTAAAGCAGTTCACTATAGCCTTATGTGCCCTGGTCTAAAACAATGTACTATATAGCATTATAGGCCCTGGTCTAAAGCAGTTTACTCTATAGACTTATGGGCCCTGGTCTAAAGCAGTTCACTCTATAGCCTTATGGGCCCTGGTCTAAAGAAGTTCACTCTATAGCCTTATGGGCCCCGGTCTAAAGAAGTTCACTATATAGCCTTATGGGCACTGTTCTAAAGCCGTTCACTTTTTAGCCTTATGGGACTTTGTCTAAAACAATGTACTATATAGCATTATGGGCCCTGGTCTAAAGCAGTTCACTCGATAGCCTTATGGGCCCTGGTCTAAAGCAGTTCACTATAGCCTTATTTGCCCTGGTCTAAAGCAGTTCACTATAGCATTACGGACCCTGGTCTAAAGCAGTTCACTCTATAGACTTATGGGCCCTGGTCTAAAGCAGTTCACTATAAAGCCTTATGGGCCCTGGTCTAAAACAATATACTATATAGCATTATGGTCCCTTGTCTAATGCAGTTCACTATATAGACTTATGGGCCCTGGTGTAAAACAATGTACTATGTAGCCTTATGGGGCCTGGTCTAAAGCAGTTCACTATATAGACTTATTGGCCCTGGTCTAAAGCAGTTCACTATATAGACTTATGGGCCCTGGTCTAAAACAATGTACTATGTAGCCTTATGGGCCCTGGTCTAAAGCAGTTCACTTGAATAGCCTTATGGGCCCTGGTCTAAAGCAGTTCACAATATAGACTTATGGGCCCTGGTCTAAAACAATGCACTCTATAGCCTTATGGAACCTGTTCTTAAACAATGTACTATATAGCCTTATGGGCCCTAGTCTAAAGAGGTTCACTATATAGCCTTATGGGCCATGGTCTAAAACAATGTACTATATAGCCTTATGGGCCCTGATCTAAAAAAGTTCACTCTATAGCCTTATGGGCCCCGGTCTAAAGAAGTTCACTATATAGCCTTATGGGCCCTGGTCTAAAGCAGTTCACTATATAGCCTTATGGGCCCTGGTCTAAAGCAGTTCACTATATAGACTTATGGGACCTGGTCTAAAGCAGTTCACTATATAGCCTTATGGGCCCTGGTCTAAAGCAGTTCACTATATTTACTAATGGGCACTGGACTAAAACAATTTACTATAAAGCCTCTAGGCGCTGGTCTAAAACAATGTACTAAATAGCGTTATGGGCCCTGGTCTAAAGCAGTTCACTCTTTAGCCTTATGGAACCTGATCTAAAGCAGTTCACTCTATAGCCTTATGGGCCCTGTTCTAAAGCCGTTCACTTTTTAGCCGTATGGGCCCTGGTCTAAAGCAGTTCACTATATAGCCTTATGGGACCTGGTCTAAAGCAGTTCACTCTATAGCCTTATGGGCCCCGGTCTAAAGAAGTTCACTATATAGCCTTATGGGCCCCGGTCTAAGGAAGTTCACTCTATAGCCTTATGGCCCTGGTCAAAAGTCGTTAACTCTGTAGCCTTATGGGCCCTGGTCTAAAACAATGCACTCTATAGCCTTATGGAACCTATTCTTAAACAATGTACTATATAGCCTTATGGGCCCTAGTCTAAAGAGGTTCACTATATATCCTTATGGGCCCTGGTCTAAAACAATGTACTATATAGCCTTATGGGCCCTGGTCTGAATCAATTGACTATATAGCCTTATGGGCCCTGGTCTAAAGCAGTTCACTATATAGCCTTATGGGCCCTGATCTAAAGTAGTTCACTATATAGCCTTATGGGCCCTGGTCTAAAACAATGTACTATATAGCCTTATGGGCCCTGATCTAAAAAAGTTCACTCTATAGCCTTATGGGCCCCGGTCTAAGGAAGTTCACTCCATAGCCTTATGGCCCTGGTCTAAAACAATTGACTATATAGCCTTATGGGCCCTGTTCTAAAGTCGTTAACTCTGTAGCCTTATGGGCCCTGGTCTAAAGTAGTTCAATCTATAGCCTTATGGGCCCTGATCTAAAACAATGTACTATATAGCCTTATTGGCCCTGGTCTAAAACAATGTACTATATAGCCTTATTGGCCCTGGTCTAAAACAATGTACTATATAGCCTTATTGGCCCTGGTCTAAAACAATGTACTATATAGCATTATGGGCCCTGGTCTAAAGCAGTTCACTATATAACCTTATGGGACCTGGTCTAAAGCAGTTCACTCTATAGCCTTATGGGCCCTGGTCTAAAGAAGTTCACTCTATAGCCTTATGGGCCCTGGTCTAAAAAACTGTACTATATAGCCTTATGGGTCCTGGTCTAATGCAGTTCACTATAGCCTTATGGGCCCTGGTCTAAAACAATGTACTATATAGCATTATAGGCCCTGGTCTAAAGCAGTTTACTCTATAGACTTTTGGGCCCTGGTCTAAAGCAGTTCACTCTATAGCCTTATGGGCCCTGGTCTAAAGAAGTTCACTCTATAGCCTTATGGGCCACGGTCTAAAGAAGTTCACTATATAGCCTTATGGGCCCTGGTCTTAAACAATGTACAATATAGCATTATGGGCCCTGGTCTAAAGCAGTTCACTCTATAGCCTTATGGGCCCCGGTCTAAAGAAGTTCACTATATAGCCTTATGTGCCCTGGTCTAAAACAATTTACTATATAGCCTTATGGGCCCTGGTCTAAAACAATGCACTCTATAGCCTTATGGAACCTGTTCTTAAACAATGTACTATATAGCCTTATGGGCCCTAGTCTAAAGAGGTTCACTATATAGCCTTATGGGCCCTGGTCTAAAACAATGTACTATATAGCCTTATGGGCCCTGATCTAAAAAAGTGCGCTCTATAGCCTTATTGGCCCCGGTCTAAGGAAGTTCACTCTATAGCCTTATGGGCCCTGATCTAAAACAATGTACTATATAGCCTTATTGGCCCTGGTCTAAAACAATGCACTATATAGCCTTATGGGCCCTGGTCTAAAGCAGTTCACTATAGCCTTATGGACCCTGGTCTAAAACAATGTACTATATAGCCTTATGGGCCCTGGTCTAAATCAATTTACTATATAGCCTTATGGGCCCTGGTCTAAAGCAGTTCACTATATAGACTTATGGTCCCTGATCTAAAGTAGTTCACTAAAAAGCCTTTAGGGACCTGGTCTAAAGCAGTTCACTCTATAGCCTTATGGGCCCCGGTCTAAAGAAGTTCACTCTATAGCCTAATGGGCCCTGGTCTAAAACAATGTACTATATAGCATTATGTGCCCTGGTCTAAAGCAGTTCACTATATAGCCTTATGGGCCCTGGTCTAAAACAATGTACTATATAGCCTTATTGTCTCTGGTCTTTAGCAGTTCACTCTTTAGCCTTATGGGCCCTGGTCTAAAACAATATACTATATAGCCTTATGGGCCCTTGTCTAAAGCAGTTCACTATATAGACTTATGGGCCCTGGTCTAAAACAATGTACAATGTAGCCTTATGGGCTCTGGTCTAAAGCAGTTCACTATATAGCCTTATGGGCCCTGGTCTAAAGCAGTTCACAATATAGACTTATGGGCCCTGGTCTAAAACAATGCACTCTATAGCCTTATGGAACCTGTTCTTAAACAATGTACTATATAGCCTTATGGGCCCTAGTCTAAAGAGGTTCACTATATAGCCTTATGGGCCCTGGTCTAAAACAATGTACTATATAGCCTTATGGGCCCTGGTCTAAAGCAGTTCACTATATAGCCTTATGGGCCCTGGTCTAAAGTAGTTCACTATATAGCCTTATGGGCCCTGGTCTAAAACAATGTACTATATAGCCTTATGGGCCCTGATCTAAAAAAGTTCACTCTATAGCCTTATGGGCCCCGGTCTAAGGAATTTCACTCTATAGCCTTATGGCCCTGGTCTAAAACAATTGACTATATAGCCTTATGGGCCCTGGTCTAAAGACGTTAACTCTATAGCCTTATGGGCCCTGGTCTAAAAGAATGTAATATATAGCATTATGGGCCCTGGTCTAAAGCAGTTCACTATATAGCCTTATGTGCCCTGGTCTAAAACAATGTACTGGTCATATTTGATGCTAACTGGACTTTTTTGGTAACATGGCAGAAGTCTCAATGAGGACCTTAGAAAACCTTGAGGAAATTCCCTCAGTTTCAGTGACTCCAATAAAATGAAATGACTACTTATTACCTATTACTTATATAGCCTTATGGGCCCCGGTCTAAAACAATGTACTATATAGCCTTATGGGACTTGGTCTAAAGCAGTTCACTCTATAGCCTTATGGGCCCTGTTCTAAAGCAGTTCACTCTATAGCCTTATGGGCCCTGGTATAAAACATTGTACTTCATAGCCTTATGGACCCGGGTTTAAAACAATGTACTATATAGCATAATGGGCCCTGGTCTAAAACAATGTACTATATAGCCTTATGGGACTTGGTCTAAAGCAGTTCACTCTATAGCCTTGTGGGCCCTGGTCTAAATCAATTTACTATATAGCCTTATGGGCCCTGGTCTAAAGCAGTTCACTATATAGACTTATGGGCCCTGATCTAAAGTAGTTCACTAAAAAGCCTTTAGGGACCTGGTCTAAAGCAGTTCACTCTATAGCCTTATGGGCTCCGGTCTAAAGAAGTTCACTCTATAGCCTAATGGGCCCTGGTCTAAAACAATGTACTATATAGCATTATGTGCCCTGGTCTAAAGCAGTTCACTATATAGCCTTATGGGCCCTGGTCTAAAACAATGTACTATATAGCCTTATTGTCTCTGGTCTTTAGCAGTTCACTCTTTAGCCTTATGGGCCCTGGTCTAAAACATAATACTATATAGCCTTATGGGCCCTGGTCTAAAGCAGTTCACTATATAGACTTATGGGCCCTGGTCTAAAACAATGTACTATGTAGCCTTATGGGCTCTGGTCTAAAGCAGTTCACTATATAGCCTTATGGGCCCTGGTCTAAAGCAGTTCACAATATAGACTTATGGGCCCTGGTCTAAAACAATGCACTCTATAGCCTTATGGAACCTGTTCTTAAACAATGTACTATATAGCCTTATGGGCCCTAGTCTAAAGAGGTTCACTATATAGCCTTATGGGCCCTGGTCTAAAGCAGTTCACTATATAGCCTTATGGGCCCTGGTCTAAAACAATGCACTATATAGCCTATGGGCCCTGGTATAAAACAATATACTATATAGCCTATTGGGCCCTGGTCTAAAGTAGTTCACTATATAGCCTTATGGGCCCTGGTCTAAAACAATGTACTATATAGCCTTATGGGCCCTGATCTAAAAAAGTTCACTCTATAGCCTTATGGGCCCCGGTCTAAGGAATTTCACTCTATAGCCTTATGTCCCTGGTCTAAAACAATTGACTATATAGCCTTATGGGCCCTGGTCTAAAGACGTTAACTCTATAGCCTTATGGGCCCTGGTCTAAAATAATGTAATATATAGCATTATGGGCCCTGGTCTAAAGCAGTTCACTATATAGCCTTATGTGCCCTGGTCTAAAACAATGTACTATATAGCCTTATGGGCCCCGGTCTAAAACAATGTACTATATAGCCTTATGGGACCTGGTCTAAAGCAGTTCACTCTATAGCCTTATGGGCCCTGTTCTAAAGCAGTTAACTCTATAGCCTTATGGGCCCTGGTCTAAAACAATGTACTATATAGCCTTATGGGCCCTGGTCTAAATCAATTTACTATATAGCCTTATAGGCCCTGGTCTAAAGCAGTTCACTATATAGACTTATGGGCCCTGATCTAAAGTAGTTCACTAAAAAGCCTTTAGGGACCTGGTCTAAAGCAGTTCACTCTATAGCCTTATGGGCCCCGGTCTAAAGAAGTTCACTCTATAGCCTTATGGCCCTGGTCTAAAACAGTTGACTATATAGCCTTATGGGCCCTGGTCTAAAGACGTTAACTCTATAGCCTTATGGGCCCTGGTCTAAAATAATGTAATATATAGCATTATGGGCCCTGGTCTAAAGCAGTTCACTATATAGCCTTATGTGCCCTGATCTAAAACAATGTACTATATAGCCTAATGGGCCCTGGTCTAAAACAATGTACTATATAGCCTTATGGGCCCTGGTCTAAATCAATTTACTATATAGCCTTATGGGCCCTGGTCTAAAGCAGTTCACTATATAGACTTATGGGCCCTGATCTAAAGTAGTTCACTATAAAGCCTTTAGGGACCTGGTCTAAAAAAATTCACTCTATAGCCTTATGGGCCCTGGTCTAAAACAATGTACTATGTAGCCTTATGGGCCCTGGTCTAAAGCAGTTCACTATATAGCCTTATGGGCCCTGGTCTAAAGCAGTTCACAATATAGACTTATGGGCCCTGGTCCTAAACAATGCAGTCTATAGCCTTATGGAACCTGTTCTTAAACAATGTACTATATAGCCTTTTGGGCAATAGTCTAAAGAGGTTCACTATATAGCCTTATGGGCCCTGGTCTAAAACAATGCACTATATAGCCTATGGGCCCTGGTATAAAACAATGTACTATATAGCCTAATGGGCCCTGGTCTAAAACAATGTACTATATATCCTTATGGGCCCTGGTCTAAATCAATTGACTATATAGCCTTATGGGCCCTGGTCTAAAGCAGTTCACTATATAGCCTTATGGGCCCTGATCTAAGAAAGTTAACTCTATAGCCTTATGGGCCCCGGTCTAATGAAGTTCACTCTATACCCTTATGGCCCTGGTCTAAAACAATAGACTATATAGCCTTATGGGCCCTGGTCTAAAGACGTTAACTCTGTAGCCTTATGGGCCCTGGTCTAAAGTAGTTCACTCTATAGCCTTATGGGCCCTGATCTAAAACAATGTACTATATAGCCTTATTGGCCCTGGTCTAAAGTAGTTCACTATATAGCCTTATGGGCCCTGGTCTAAAACAATGTACTATATAGCCTTATGTGCCCTGATCTAAAAAAGTTCACTCTATAGCCTTATGGGCCCCGGTCTAAGGAAGTTCACTCTATAGCCTTATGGCCCTGGTCTAAAACAATTGACTATATTGCCTTATGGGCCCTGGTCTAAAGACGTTAACTCTGTAGCCTTATGGGCCCTGGTCTAAAGTAGTTCACTCTATAGCCTTATGTGCCCTGATCTAAAACAATGTACTATATAGCCTTATTGGCCCTGGTCTAAAACAATGTACTATATAGCCTTATTGGCCCTGGTCTAAAACAATGTACTATATAGCATTATGGGCCCTGGTCTAAAGCAGTTCACTATATAGACTTATGGGCCCTGGTCTAAAGCAGTTCACTATATAACCTTATGGAACCTGGTCTAAAGCAGTTCACTCTATAGCCTTATGGGCCCCGGTCTAAAGAAGTTCACTCTATAGCCTTATGGCCCTGGTCTAAAACAATTTACTATATAGCCTTATGGGCCCTGGTCTAAAATAATGTACTATATATCATTATGGGTCCTGGTCTAAAGCAGTTCACTATATTGCCTTATTGGCCCTGGTCTAAAACAATTGGCTATATAGCCTTATGGGCCCTGGTCTAAAGACATTAACTCTGTAGCCTTATGGGCCCTGGTCTAAAGTAGTTCACTCTATAGCCTTATGGGCCCTGGTCTAAAGCAGTTCACTATAGCTTAATGGGCCCTGGTCTAAAACAATGTACTATATAGCATTATGGGCCCTGGTCTAAAACAATGTCCTATATAGCCTTATGGGCCCTGATCTAAAGTAGTTCACTATATAGCTTTATGGGCCCTGGTCTAAAACAATTTACTATATAGCCTTATTGGCCCTGGTCTTACACAATGTACTATATAGCCTTATGGGTCCTGGTCTAAAGCAGTTCACTATATTGCCTTATTGGCCTTGGTCTAAAGAAGTTCACTCTATAGCCTTATGGGCCCTGGTCTAAAACAATGTACTATATAGCCTTTTGGCCCCTCGTCTAAATTAGTTCACTATATAGCCTTATTGGCCCTGGTCTAAAGTAGTTCACTATATAGCTTTATGGGCCCTGGTCAAAAACAATTTACTATATAGCCTTATTGGCCCTGGTCTAAAGCAGTTCACTATATAGACTTATGGGCCCTGGTCTAAAGCAGTTCACTATATAACCTTATGGGACCTGGTCTAAAGCAGTTCACTCTATAGGCTTATGGGCCCTGGTCTAAAGAAGTTCACTCTATAGCCTTATGGCCCTGGTCTAAAACAATTTACTATATAGCCTTATGGGCCCTGATCTAAAATAATGTACTATATAGCATTATGGGCCCTGGTCTAAAGCAGTTCACTATATAGCCTTATGGGCCCTGGTCTAAAACAATGTACTATATAGCCTTATGGGTCCTGGTCTAAAGCAGTTCACTATATTGCCTTATTGGCCCTGGTCTAAAGCAGTTCACTATATAGCCTTATTGGCCCTGCTCTAAAACAATGTACTATATAGCCTTATGGGACCTGGTCTAAAGCAGTTCACTCTATAGCCTTATGGGCCCTGGTCTAAAACAATGTACTATATAGCCTTTTGGCCCCTGGTCTAAATTAGTTCACTATATAACCTTATTGGCCCTAGTCTGAAGCAGTTCACTCTATAGCCTTATTGGCCCTGGTCTAAAGTAGTTCACTCTATAGCCTTATGGGCCCTGGTCTAAAGCAGTTCACTATATAGACTTATGGGCCCTGGTCTAAAGCAGTTCACTATACAGCCTTTAGGGACCTGGTCTAAAGCAGTTCACTCTATAGCCTTATGGGCCCCGGTCTAAAGAAGTTCACTTTATAGCCTTATGGGCCCTGGTCTAAAGAAGTTCACTCTATATCCTTATGGGCCCCAGTCTAAAGAAGTTCACTCTATAGCCTTATGGGCCCTGGTCTAAAACAATTTACTCTATAGCCTTATGGGTACTGGTCTAAAACAATGTACTATATAGCATTATGGGCCCTGGTCTAAAGCAGTTCACTATATAGCCTTATGGGCCCTGGTCTAAAACAATGTACTATATAGCCTTATGGGCCCTGGTCTTTAGCAGTTCACTCTTTAGCCTTATGGGCCCTGGTCTAAAACAATATACTATATAGAATTATGGGCCCTGGTCTAAAGCAGTTCACTATATATAGACTTATGGGCCCTGGTGTAAAACAATGTACTATGTAGCCTTATGGGCCCTGGTCTAAAGAAGTTCACTCTATAGCCTTATGGGCCCCAGTCTAAAGAAGTTCACTCTATAGCCTTATGGGCCCTGGTCTAAAACAATTTACTCAATAGCCTTATGGGCACTGGTCTAAAACAATGTACTATATAGCCTTATGGGCCCTGGTCTAAATCAATTTACTATATAGCCTTATGGGCCATGGTCTAAAGACGTTAACTCTGTAGCCTTATGGGCCCTGGTCTAAAGTAGTTCACTCTATAGCCTTATTGGCCCTGGTCTAAAACAATGTACTATATAGCCTTATGGGCCCTGGCCTAAAGCAGTTCACTATAGCCTTATGGACACTGGTCTAAAACAATTTAAAAATAGCATTATGGGCCCTGGTCTAAAGCAGTTCACTATATAGCCTTATGGGCCCTGGTCTAAAACAATGCACTATATAGCCTATGGGCCCTGGTATAAAACAATGTACTATATAGCCTAATGGGCCCTGGTCTAAAACAATGTACTATATAGCCTTATGGGCCCTGGTCTAAAGCAGTTCACTATAGCCTTATGGACCCTGGTCTAAAACAATGTACTATATAGACTTATGGGCCCTGGTCTAAAGCAGTTCACTATATAGACTTATGGGCCCTGGTCTAAAGCAGTTCACTATAGCCTTATGGGACCTGGTCTAAAGCAGTTAATTCTATAGGCTTATGGGCCCTGGTCTAAAGCAGTTCACTCTATAGCCTTATGGGCCCCGGTCTAAAGCAATGCACTCTATAGCCTTATGGCCCTGGTATTAAACAACGTACTATATAGCCTTATGGGCCCTTGTCTAAAGCAGTTCACTATATAGCCTTATGGGCCCTGGTCTAAAACAATGCACTATATAGCCTAATGGGCCCTGGTCTAAAACAATGTACTATATCGCCTTATGGGCCCTGGTCTAAATCAATTTACTATATAGCCTTATGGGCCCTGGTCTAAAGCAGTTCACTCTTTAGCCTTATGTGCCCTGGTCTAAAACAATATACTATATAGCATTATGGGCCCTAGTCTAAAGAGGTTCACTATATAGCCTTATGGGCCCTGGTCTAAGGAGGTTCATTATAGCCTTATGGGCCCTGGTCTAAAACAATGTACTATATAGCCTTATGGGCCCTGGTCTAAAGCAGTTCACTATATAGCCTTATGGGCCCTGGTCTAAAACAATGCACTATATACCCTTTGGGCCCTGGTATAAAAAAATGTACTATATAGCCTAATGGCCCCTGGTCTAAAACAATGTACTATATAGCATTATGGGCCCTGGTCTAAAGCAGTTCACTATATAGACTTATGGGCCCTGGTCTAAAGCAGTTCACTATATAGACTTATGGGCCCTGGTCTAAAGCAGTTCACTATATAACCTTATGGAACCTGGTCTAAAGCAGTTCACTCTATAGCCTTATGGGCCCCGGTCTAAAGAAGTTCACTCTATAGCCTTATGGCCCTGGTCTAAAACAATTTACTATATAGCCTTATGGGCCCTGGTCTAAAATAATGTACTATATATCATTATGGGTCCTGGTCTAAAGCAGTTCACTATATTGCCTTATTGGCCCTGGTCTAAAACAATTGGCTATATAGCCTTATGGGCCCTGGTCTAAAGACATTAACTCTGTAGCCTTATGGGCCCTGGTCTAAAGTAGTTCACTCTATAGCCTTATGGGCCCTGGTCTAAAGCAGTTCACTATAGCTTAATGGGCCCTGGTCTAAAACAATGTACTATATAGCATTATGGGCCCTGGTCTAAAACAATGTCCTATATAGCCTTATGGGCCCTGATCTAAAGTAGTTCACTATATAGCTTTATGGGCCCTGGTCTAAAACAATTTACTATATAGCCTTATTGGCCCTGGTCTTAAACAATGTACTATATAGCCTTATGGGTCCTGGTCTAAAGCAGTTCACTATATTGCCTTATTGGCCTTGGTCTAAAGAAGTTCACTCTATAGCCTTATGGGCCCTGGTCTAAAACAATGTACTATATAGCCTTTTGGCCCCTCGTCTAAATTAGTTCACTATATAGCCTTATTGGCCCTGGTCTAAAGTAGTTCACTATATAGCTTTATGGGCCCTGGTCAAAAACAATTTACTATATAGCCTTATTGGCCCTGGTCTAAAGCAGTTCACTATATAGACTTATGGGCCCTGGTCTAAAGCAGTTCACTATATAACCTTATGGGACCTGGTCTAAAGCAGTTCACTCTATAGGCTTATGGGCCCTGGTCTAAAGAAGTTCACTCTATAGCCTTATGGCCCTGGTCTAAAACAATTTACTATATAGCCTTATGGGCCCTGGTCTAAAACAATGTACTATATAGCCTTATGGGTCCTGGTCTAAAGCAGTTCACTATATTGCCTTATTGGCCCTGGTCTAAAGCAGTTCACTATATAGCCTTATTGGCCCTGCTCTAAAACAATGTACTATATAGCCTTATGGGACCTGGTCTAAAGCAGTTCACTCTATAGCCTTATGGGCCCTGGTCTAAAACAATGTACTATATAGCCTTTTGGCCCCTGGTCTAAATTAGTTCACTATATAACCTTATTGGCCCTAGTCTGAAGCAGTTCACTCTATAGCCTTATTGGCCCTGGTCTAAAGTAGTTCACTCTATAGCCTTATGGGCCCTGGTCTAAAGCAGTTCACTATATAGACTTATGGGCCCTGGTCTAAAGCAGTTCACTATACAGCCTTTAGGGACCTGGTCTAAAGCAGTTCACTCTATAGCCTTATGGGCCCCGGTCTAAAGAAGTTCACTTTATAGCCTTATGGGCCCTGGTCTAAAGAAGTTCACTCTATATCCTTATGGGCCCCAGTCTAAAGAAGTTCACTCTATAGCCTTATGGGCCCTGGTCTAAAACAATTTACTCTATAGCCTTATGGGTACTGGTCTAAAACAATGTACTATATAGCATTATGGGCCCTGGTCTAAAGCAGTTCACTATATAGCCTTATGGGCCCTGGTCTAAAACAATGTACTATATAGCCTTATGGGCCCTGGTCTTTAGCAGTTCACTCTTTAGCCTTATGGGCCCTGGTCTAAAACAATATACTATATAGAATTATGGGCCCTGGTCTAAAGCAGTTCACTATATATAGACTTATGGGCCCTGGTGTAAAACAATGTACTATGTAGCCTTATGGGCCCTGGTCTAAAGAAGTTCACTCTATAGCCTTATGGGCCCCAGTCTAAAGAAGTTCACTCTATAGCCTTATGGGCCCTGGTCTAAAACAATTTACTCAATAGCCTTATGGGCACTGGTCTAAAACAATGTACTATATAGCCTTATGGGCCCTGGTCTAAATCAATTTACTATATAGCCTTATGGGCCATGGTCTAAAGACGTTAACTCTGTAGCCTTATGGGCCCTGGTCTAAAGTAGTTCACTCTATAGCCTTATTGGCCCTGGTCTAAAACAATGTACTATATAGCCTTATGGGCCCTGGCCTAAAGCAGTTCACTATAGCCTTATGGACACTGGTCTAAAACAATTTAAAAATAGCATTATGGGCCCTGGTCTAAAGCAGTTCACTATATAGCCTTATGGGCCCTGGTCTAAAACAATGCACTATATAGCCTATGGGCCCTGGTATAAAACAATGTACTATATAGCCTAATGGGCCCTGGTCTAAAACAATGTACTATATAGCCTTATGGGCCCTGGTCTAAAGCAGTTCACTATAGCCTTATGGACCCTGGTCTAAAACAATGTACTATATAGACTTATGGGCCCTGGTCTAAAGCAGTTCACTATATAGACTTATGGGCCCTGGTCTAAAGCAGTTCACTATAGCCTTATGGGACCTGGTCTAAAGCAGTTAATTCTATAGGCTTATGGGCCCTGGTCTAAAGCAGTTCACTCTATAGCCTTATGGGCCCCGGTCTAAAGCAATGCACTCTATAGCCTTATGGCCCTGGTATTAAACAACGTACTATATAGCCTTATGGGCCCTTGTCTAAAGCAGTTCACTATATAGCCTTATGGGCCCTGGTCTAAAACAATGCACTATATAGCCTAATGGGCCCTGGTCTAAAACAATGTACTATATAGCCTTATGGGCCCTGGTCTAAATCAATTTACTATATAGCCTTATGGGCCCTGGTCTAAAGCAGTTCACTCTTTAGCCTTATGTGCCCTGGTCTAAAACAATATACTATATAGCATTATGGGCCCTAGTCTAAAGAGGTTCACTATATAGCCTTATGGGCCCTGGTCTAAGGAGGTTCATTATAGCCTTATGGGCCCTGGTCTAAAACAATGTACTATATAGCCTTATGGGCCCTGGTCTAAAGCAGTTCACTATATAGCCTTATGGGCCCTGGTCTAAAACAATGCACTATATACCCTTTGGGCCCTGGTATAAAAAAATGTACTATATAGCCTAATGGCCCCTGGTCTAAAACAATGTACTATATAGCATTATGGGCCCTGGTCTAAAGCAGTTCACTATATAGACTTATGGGCCCTGGTCTAAAGCAGTTCACTATATAACCTTATGGGACCTGGTCTAAAGCAGTTCACTCTATAGGCTTATGGGCCCTGGTCTAAAGAGGTTAACTCTATAGCCTTATGGGCCCTGGTCTAAAATAATGTACTATATAGCCTTATGGGTCCTGGTCTAAAGCAGTTCACTGTATAGCCTTATGGGACCCTGTCTAAAGAAGTTCACTATATTGCCTTTTTGGCCCTGGTCTAAAGCAGTTCACTATATAGACTTATGGGCCCTGGTCTAAAGCAGTTCACTATATAACCTTATGGGCCCTGGTCTAAAACAATGTACTATATAGCCTTATGAGCCCTGGTCTTTAGCAGTTCACTCTTTAGCCTTATGGGCCCTGGTCTAAAACAATATACTATATAGCATTATGGGCCCTGGTCTAAAGCAGTTCACTATATATAGACTTATGGGCCCTGGTGTAAAACAATGTACTATGTAGCCTTATGGGCCCTGGTCTAAAGCAGTTCACTATAGCCTTATGGGCCCTGGTCTAAAGCAGTTCACTATAGCCTTATGGGCCCTGGTCTAAAACAATGCACTATATAGCCTATGGGCCCTGGTGTAAAACAATGTACTATATAGCCTAATGGGCCCTGGTCTAAAACAATGTACTATATAGCCTTATGGGCCCTGGTCTAAAGCAGTTCACTATAGCCTTATGGGCCCTGGTCTAAAACAATGCACTATATAGCCTATGGGCCCTGGTATAAAACAATGTACTATATAGCCTTATGGGCCCTGGTCTAAAACAATGTACTATATAGCCTTATGGGCCCTGGTCTTTAGCAGTTCACTCTTTAGCCTTATGGGCCCTGGTCTAAAACAATATACTATATAGCATTATGGGCCCTGGTCTAAAGCAGTTCACTATATATAGACTTATGGGCCCTGGTGTAAAACAATGTACTATGTAGCCTTATGGGCCCTGGTCTAAAGCAGTTCACTGTATAGCCTTATGGGCCCTGGTCTAAAGCAGTTCACTATATAGACTTATGGGCCCTGTCTAAAACAATGCACTCTATAGCCTTATGGAACCTGTTCTTAAACAATGTACTATATAGCCTTATGGGCCCTAGTCTAAAGAGGTTCACTATATAGCCTTATGGGCCCTGGTCTAAAACAATGTACTATATAGCCTTATGGGCCCTGGTCTAAAGAAGTTCACTCTATAGCCTTATGGGCCCCAGTCTAAAGAAGTTCACTCTATAGCCTTATGGGCCCTGGTCTAAAACAATTTACTCTATAGCCTTATGGGCACTGGTCTAAAACAATGTACTATATAGCCTTATGGGCCCTGGTCTAAATCAATTTACTATATAGCCTTATGGGCCCTGGTCTAAAGACGTTAACTCTGTAGCCTTATGGGCCCTGGTCTAAAGTAGTTCACTCTATAGCCTTATTGGCCCTGGTCTAAAACAATGTACTATATAGCCTTATGGGCCCTGGTCTAAAGCAGTTCACTATAGCCTTATGGGCCCTGGTCTAAAACAATGCACTATATAGCCTATGGGCCCTGGTATAAAACAATGTACTATATAGCCTAATGGGCCTTGGTCTAAAACAATGTACTATATAGCCTTATGGGCCCTGGTCTAAAGCAGTTCACTATAGCCTTATGGGCCCTGGTCTAAAACAATGCACTATATAGCCTATGGGCCCTGGTATAAAACAATGTACTATATAGCCTTATGGGCCCTGGTCTAAAAAAAATGTACTATATAGCCTTATGGGCCCTGGTCTAATCAATTTACTATATAGCCTTATGGGCCCTGGTCTAAAGAAGTTCACTCTATAGCCTTATGGGCCCCGGTCTAAAACAATTTACTATATAGCCTTATGGCCCCTGGTCTAAAGAGGTTAATGCTATAGCCTTATGGGCCCTGGTCTAAAACAATGTACTATATAGCCTTATGGGCCCTGGTCTAAAAAAAATGTACTATATAGCCTTATGGGCCCTGGTCTAATCAATTTACTATATAGCCTTATGGGCCCTGGTCTAAAGAAGTTCACTCTATAGCCTTATGGGCCCCGGTCTAAAACAATTTACTATATAGCCTTATGGCCCCTGGTCTAAAGAGGTTAATGCTATAGCCTTATGGGCCCTGGTCTAAAACAATGTACTATATAGCCTTATGGGCCCTGGTCCAAAGCAGTTCACTATATAGCCTTATTGGCCCTGGTCTAAACCAGTTCACTCTATAGCCTTATGGGCCCTGGTCTAAAGTAGTTCACTCTATAGCCTTATGGGCCCTCGTCTATTTACTATATAGCCTTATGGGCCCTGGTCTAAAACAATGTACTATATAGCCTTATGGGCACTGTTCTAAAGCAGTTCACTATAGCCTTATGGGCCCTGGTCTAAAACAATGTACTATATAGCCTTATGGGCACTGGTCTAAAACAATGTACTATATAGCATTATGGGCCCTGGTCTTTAGCAGTTCACTCTTTAGCCTTATGGGCCCTCGTCCAAAACAATGCACTACGTAGTCTTATGGGCCCTGGTGTAAAGCAGTTCACTATATAGACTTATGGGCCCTGGTCTAAAACAATCCACTCTATAGCCTTATGGGCCATGGTCTAAAAAAGTTCACTCTATGGCCTTATGGGCCCCGGTCTAAAGAAGTTCACTCTATAGCCTTATGGACCCTGGTCTAAAACAATGTACTATATATACTTATGGGCCCTGGTCAAAAGCAATTCACTATATAGCCTTATGGGCACTGGTCTAAAACAATGTACTATATAGCATTATGGGCCCTGGTCTTTAGCAGTTCACTCTTTAGCCTTATGGGCCCTCGTCCAAAACAATGCACTACATAGCCTTATGGGCCCTGGTGTAAAACAATGTACTATATAGCCTTATGGGCCCTGGTCTAAAGCAGTTCACTATATAACCTTATGTGCCCTGGTCTAAAGCAGTTCACTATATATACTTATGGGCCCTGGTCTAAAGCAGTTCACTATATAGCCTTATGGGCCCTGGTCCAAAACAATGCACTATATAGCCTTATGGGCCCTGGTCTAAAACAATGTACTATATAGCCTTATGGGCCCTGGTCTAAAACAATGTACTATATATTCTTATGGGCCCTGGTCTAAAGCAGTTCACTATATAGCCTTTTTGGGCCCTGGTCCAAAGCAGTTCACTCCATAGCCTTATGGGCTCTGGTCTAAAACAATGCACTATATAGCCTTATGGGCCCTGGTCTAAAGAAGTTCACTCTATAGCCTTATGGGCCCCGGTCTAAAGAAGTTCACTATATAGCCTTATGGGCCCTGGTCTAAAACAATTTACTATATAGCCTTATGGGCACTTGTCTTAAACAATGTACTATATAGCATTATGGGCGCTGGTCTTTAGCAGTTCACTCTTTAGCCTTATGTGCCCTGGTCTAAAACAATATACTATATCACATTATGGGCCCTGGTCTAAAGCAGTTCACTATATAGACTTATGGGCCCTCGTCTAAAACAATGCACTCTATAGCCTTATGGGCCCTGTTCTAAAGTAGTTCACTATGTAGCCTTATGGGCCCTGGTCTAAAACAATGCACTCTATAGCCTTATGTGCCCTGGTCTAAAAAAGTTCACTCTATGGCCTTATGGGCCCCGGTCTAATGAAGTTCACTCTATAGCCTCATGGACCCTGGTCTAAAACAATGTACTATATATACTTATGGGTCCTGGTCTAAAGCAATTCACTATATAGCCTTATGGGCCCTGGTCCAAAACAATGCACTATATAGCCTTATTGGCCTCGGTCTAAAGAAGTTCACTCTATAGCCTTATGGGCCCTGGTCTAAAGCAGTTCACTATATAGCCTTATGGGCCCTGGTCCAAAACAATGCACTATATAGCCTTTTGGCCCTGGTCTAAAGCAGTTCACTATATATACTTATGGGCCCTGGTCTAAAGCAGTTCACTATATAACCTTATGGGCCCTGGTCCAAAACAATGCACTATATAGCCTTATGGGCCCTGGTCTAAAGAAGTTCACTATATTGCCTTATTGGCCATGGTCTAAAGCAGTTCACTATATAGCCTTATGGGCCCTGGTCTAAAACAATGTACTATATAGCCTATGGGCCCTGGTTTATAGCAGTTCACTCTTTAGCCTTATGGGCCCTGGTCTAAAGCAGTTCACTATATAGCCTTATGGGCCCTTGTCTAAAGCAGTTCACTATATAGCCTTGTGGGCCCTGTTCTAAAACAATGTACTATATAGCCTTATGGGCCCTTGTCTAAAGAGGTTCACTATATATCCTTTTGGGCCCTGGTCTAAAGCAGTTCACTATATAGCCTTTAGGGACCTGGTCTAAAGCAGTTCACTATATATACTTATTGGCCCTGGTCTAAATAAGTTCACTATATAGCCTTATGGGCCCTGGTCTAAAGAAGTTCACTCTATAGCCTTCTGGGCCCTGGTCTAAAACAATTTACTATATAACCTTATGGCCCCTGGTCTAAAGTAGTTCACTCTATAGCCTTATGGGCCCTCGTCTAAAACAATGTACTATATAGCCTTATGGGACCTGGTCTAAAGCAGTTCACTATATATACTTATGGGCCCTGGTCTAAAGAAGTTCACTATATAGCCTTATGGGCCCTGGTCTAAAGAGGTTCACTATATAGCCTTATGGGCCCTGGTCTAAAGTAGTTCACCATATTTACTTATGGGCCCTGGTCTAAAGCAGTTCACTATATAGCCTTATGGGCCCTGGTCCAAAACAATGCACTATATAGCCTTATGGGCCCTGGTCTAAAGCAGTTCACTATATTTACTTATGGGCCCTGGTCTAAAGCAGTTCACTATATAGCCTTATGGGCCCTGGTCCAAAACAATGCACTATATAGCCTTATGGGCCCTGGTCTAAAGAGGTTCACTATATAGCCTTATGGGCCCTGGTCTAAAACAATGTACTATATATTCTTATGGGCCCTGGTCTAAAGCAGTTCACTATATAGCCTTATGGGCCCTGGTCCAAAACAATGCACTATATAGCCTTATGGGCCCTGGTGTAAAGAAGTTCACTCTATAGCATTATGGGCGCTGGTCTTTAGCAGTTCACTCTTTAGCCTTATGGGCCCTGGTCTAAAACAATATACTATATAGCATTATGGGCCCTGGTCTAAAGCAGTTCACTATATAGACTTATGGGCCCTGGTCTAAAACAATGCACTCTATAGCCTTATGGGCCCTGTTCTAAAGTAGTTCACTATGTAGCTTTATGGGCCCTGGTCTAAAAAAATGTACTATATAGCCTTATGGCCCTGGTCTAAAGAAGTTCACTCTATAGCCGTATGGGCCCTGGTCTAAAACAATGTACTATATAGCCTTATGGGCCCTGGTCTAAAACAATGTACTATATAGCCTTATGGGCCCTGGTCTAAAGCAGTTCACTATATAGCCTTATGGGCCCTGGTCCAAAACAATGCACTATATAGCCTTTTGGCCCTGGTCTAAAGCAGTTCACTATATATACTTATGGGCCCTGGTCTAAAGCAGTTCACTATATAACCTTATGGGCCCTGGTCCAAAACAATGCACTATATAGCCTTATGGGCCCTGGTCTAAAGAAGTTCACTATATAGCCTTATGGGCCCTGGTCTAAAGAAGTTCACTCTATAGCCTTATGGGCCCTGGTCTAAAGAAGTTCAATCTATAGCCTTATGGGCCCTGGTCTAAAACAATTTACTATATAGCCTTATGGCCCCTGGTCTAAAGAGGTTAACGCTATAGCCTTATGGGCCCTGGTCTAAAACAATGTACTTTATAGCCTTATTGGCCCTGGTCTAAAGCAGTTCACTCTATAGCCTTATGGGCCCTGGTCTAAAGTAGTTCACTCTATAGCCTTATGGGCCCTCGTCTAAAACAATGTACTATATAGCCTTATGGTTCCTGTTCTAAAGCAGTTCACTATATAGCCTTATGGGACCTGGTCTAAAGCAGTTCACTATATAGCCATATTGGCCCTGGTCTAAAACAATGGCCCTGGTCTAGCCTTATGGACCCTGGTCTAAAACAATGTACTATATAGTATTATGGGCCCTGGTCTAAAGCAGTTCACTATACAGCCTTTAGGGACCTGGTCTAAAGCAGTTCACTCTATAACCTTATGGGCCCCGGTCTAAAGAAGTTCACTATATAGCCTTATGGGCCCTGGTGTAAAACAATGTATTATATAGCCTTATGGACCCTGGTCTAAAACAATGTACTATATAGTATTATGGGCCCTGGTCTAAAGCAGTTCACTATACAGCCTTTAGGGACCTGGTCTAAAGCAGTTAACTCTATAACCTTATGGGCCCCGGTCTAAAGAAGTTCACTATATAGTCTTATGGTCCCCGGTCTAAAGAAGTTCACTCTATAGCCTTATGGGCCCTGGTCTAAAACAATTTACTATATAGCCTTATGGGCACTGGTCTAAAACAATGTACTATATAGCATTATGGGCCCTGGTCTTTAGCAGTTCACTCTTTAGCCTTATGGGCCCTGGTCTAAAACAATATACTATATAGCATTATGGGCCCTGGTCTAAAGCAGTTCACTATATAGACTTATGGGCCCTGGTCTAAATCAATCCACTCTATAGCCTTATGGGCCCTGTTCTGAAGTAGTTCACTATGTAGCCTTATGGGCCCTGGTCTAAAACAATGTACTAGATATACTTATGGGCCCTGGTCAAAAGCAATTCACTATATAGCCTTACGGGCCCTGGTCTAAAACAATTTACTATATAGCCTTATGGGCACTGGTCTAAAACAATGTACTATATAGCATTATGGGCCCTGGTCTTTAGCAGTTCACTCTTTAGCCTTATGGACCCTCGTCCAAAACAATGCACTACATAGCCTTATGGGCCCTGGTGTAAAACAATGTACTATATATCCTTATGGGCCCTGGTCTAAAGCAGTTCACTATATATACTTATGGGCCCTGGTCTAAAGCAGTTCACTATATAGCCTTATGGGCCCTGGTCCAAAACAATGCACTATATAGCCTTTTGGCCCTGGTCCAAAACAATGCACTATATAGCCTTATGGGCCCTGTTCTAAAACAATTTACTATATAGCCTTATGGGCCCTGGTCTAAAACAATGTACTATATATCCTTATGGGCCCTGGTCTAAAGCAGTTCACTATATAGCCTTATGGGCCCTGGTCTAAAGTAGTTCACTCTATAGCCTATGGGCCCTGGTCTAAAACGTTGTACTATATAGCCTTATGGGCCCTGGTCTTTAGCAGTTCACTCTTTAGCCTTATGGGCCCTCGTCCAAAACAATGCACTATAAAGCCTTATGGGCCCTGGTCTAAAGAGGTTCACTATATAGCCTTATGGGCCCTGGTCTAAAACAATGTACTATATATTCTTATGGGCCCTGGTCTAAAGCAGTTCACTATATAGCCTTATGGGCCCTGGTCCAAAACAATGCACTATATAGCCTTATGGGCCCTGGTGTAAAGAAGTTCACTCTATAGCATTATGGGCGCTGGTCTTTAGCAGTTCACTCTTTAGCCTTATGGGCCCTGGTCTAAAACAATATACTATATAGCATTATGGGCCCTGGTCTAAAGCAGTTCACTATATAGACTTATGGGCCCTGGTCTAAAACAATGCACTCTATAGCCTTATGGGCCCTGTTCTAAAGTAGTTCACTATGTAGCTTTATGGGCCCTGGTCTAAAAAAATGTACTATATAGCCTTATGGCCCTGGTCTAAAGAAGTTCACTCTATAGCCGTATGGGCCCTGGTCTAAAACAATGTACTATATAGCCTTATGGGCCCTGGTCTAAAGCAGTTCACTATATAGCCTTATGGGCCCTGGTCCAAAACAATGCACTATATAGCCTTTTGGCCCTGGTCTAAAGCAGTTCACTATATATACTTATGGGCCCTGGTCTAAAGCAGTTCACTATATAACCTTATGGGCCCTGGTCCAAAACAATGCACTATATAGCCTTATGGGCCCTGGTCTAAAGAAGTTCACTATATAGCCTTATGGGCCCTGGTCTAAAGAAGTTCACTCTATAGCCTTATGGGCCCTGGTCTAAAGAAGTTCAATCTATAGCCTTATGGGCCCTGGTCTAAAACAATGTACTTTATAGCCTTATTGGCCCTGGTCTAAAGCAGTTCACTCTATAGCCTTATGGGCCCTGGTCTAAAGTAGTTCACTCTATAGCCTTATGGGCCCTCGTCTAAAACAATGTACTATATAGCCTTATGGTTCCTGTTCTAAAGCAGTTCACTATATAGCCTTATGGGACCTGGTCTAAAGCAGTTCACTATATAGCCATATTGGCCCTGGTCTAAAACAATGGCCCTGGTCTAGCCTTATGGACCCTGGTCTAAAACAATGTACTATATAGTATTATGGGCCCTGGTCTAAAGCAGTTCACTATACAGCCTTTAGGGACCTGGTCTAAAGCAGTTCACTCTATAACCTTATGGGCCCCGGTCTAAAGAAGTTCACTATATAGCCTTATGGGCCCTGGTGTAAAACAATGTATTATATAGCCTTATGGACCCTGGTCTAAAACAATGTACTATATAGTATTATGGGCCCTGGTCTAAAGCAGTTCACTATACAGCCTTTAGGGACCTGGTCTAAAGCAGTTAACTCTATAACCTTATGGGCCCCGGTCTAAAGAAGTTCACTATATAGTCTTATGGTCCCCGGTCTAAAGAAGTTCACTCTATAGCCTTATGGGCCCTGGTCTAAAACAATTTACTATATAGCCTTATGGGCACTGGTCTAAAACAATGTACTATATAGCATTATGGGCCCTGGTCTTTAGCAGTTCACTCTTTAGCCTTATGGGCCCTGGTCTAAAACAATATACTATATAGCATTATGGGCCCTGGTCTAAAGCAGTTCACTATATAGACTTATGGGCCCTGGTCTAAATCAATCCACTCTATAGCCTTATGGGCCCTGTTCTGAAGTAGTTCACTATGTAGCCTTATGGGCCCTGGTCTAAAACAATGTACTAGATATACTTATGGGCCCTGGTCAAAAGCAATTCACTATATAGCCTTACGGGCCCTGGTCTAAAACAATTTACTATATAGCCTTATGGGCACTGGTCTAAAACAATGTACTATATAGCATTATGGGCCCTGGTCTTTAGCAGTTCACTCTTTAGCCTTATGGACCCTCGTCCAAAACAATGCACTACATAGCCTTATGGGCCCTGGTGTAAAACAATGTACTATATATCCTTATGGGCCCTGGTCTAAAGCAGTTCACTATATATACTTATGGGCCCTGGTCTAAAGCAGTTCACTATATAGCCTTATGGGCCCTGGTCCAAAACAATGCACTATATAGCCTTTTGGCCCTGGTCCAAAACAATGCACTATATAGCCTTATGGGCCCTGTTCTAAAACAATTTACTATATAGCCTTATGGGCCCTGGTCTAAAACAATGTACTATATATCCTTATGGGCCCTGGTCTAAAGCAGTTCACTATATAGCCTTATGGGCCCTGGTCTAAAGTAGTTCACTCTATAGCCTATGGGCCCTGGTCTAAAACGTTGTACTATATAGCCTTATGGGCCCTGGTCTTTAGCAGTTCACTCTTTAGCCTTATGGGCCCTCGTCCAAAACAATGCACTATATAGCCTTATGGGCCCTGGTGTAAAGCAGTTCACTATATAGCCTTATGTGCCCTGGTCTAAAGCAGTTCACTATATATACTTATGGGCCCAGGTCTAAAGCAGTTCACTATGTAGCTTTATGGGCCCTGGTCTAAAAAAATGTACTATATAGCCTTATGGCCCTGGTCTAAAGAAGTTCACTCTATAGCCGTATGGGCCCTGGTCTAAAACAATGTACTATATAGCCTTATGGGCCCTGGTCTAAAACAATGTACTATATAGCCTTATGGGCCCTGGTCTAAAGCAGTTCACTATATAGCCTTATGGGCCCTGGTCCAAAACAATGCACTATATAGCCTTTTGGCCCTGGTCTAAAGCAGTTCACTATATATACTTATGGGCCCTGGTCTAAAGCAGTTCACTATATAACCTTATGGGCCCTGGTCCAAAACAATGCACTATATAGCCTTATGGGCCCTGGTCTAAAGAAGTTCACTATATAGCCTTATGGGCCCTGGTCTAAAGAAGTTCACTCTATAGCCTTATGGGCCCTGGTCTAAAGAAGTTCAATCTATAGCCTTATGGGCCCTGGTCTAAAACAATTTACTATATAGCCTTATGGCCCCTGGTCTAAAGAGGTTAACGCTATAGCCTTATGGGCCCTGGTCTAAAACAATGTACTTTATAGCCTTATTGGCCCTGGTCTAAAGCAGTTCACTCTATAGCCTTATGGGCCCTGGTCTAAAGTAGTTCACTCTATAGCCTTATGGGCCCTCGTCTAAAACAATGTACTATATAGCCTTATGGGTCCTGTTCTAAAGCAGTTCACTATATAGCCTTATGGGACCTGGTCTAAAGCAGTTCACTATATAGCCATATTGGCCCTGGTCTAAAACAATGTACTATATAGCCTTATGGACCCTGGTCTAAAACAATGTACTATATAGTATTATGGGCCCTGGTCTAAAGCAGTTCACTATACAGCCTTTAGGGACCTGGTCTAAAGCAGTTCACTCTATAACCTTATGGGCCCCGGTCTAAAGAAGTTCACTATATAGCCTTATGGGCCCTGGTGTAAAACAATGTATTATATAGCCTTATGGACCCTGGTCTAAAACAATGTACTATATAGTATTATGGGCCCTGGTCTAAAGCGGTTCACTATACAGCCTTTAGGGACCTGGTCTAAAGCAGTTAACTCTATAACCTTATGGGCCCCGGTCTAAAGAAGTTCACTATATAGTCTTATGGTCCCCGGTCTAAAGAAGTTCACTCTATAGCCTTATGGGCCCTGGTCTAAAACAATTTACTATATAGCCTTATGGGCACTGGTCTAAAACAATGTACTATATAGCATTATGGGCCCTGGTCTTTAGCAGTTCACTCTTTAGCCTTATGGGCCCTGGTCTAAAACAATATACTATATAGCATTATGGGCCCTGGTCTAAAGCAGTTCACTATATAGACTTATGGGCCCTGGTCTAAATCAATCCACTCTATAGCCTTATGGGCCCTGTTCTGAAGTAGTTCACTATGTAGCCTTATGGGCCCTGGTCTAAAACAATGTACTAGATATACTTATGGGCCCTGGTCAAAAGCAATTCACTATATAGCCTTACGGGCCCTGGTCTAAAACAATTTACTATATAGCCTTATGGGCACTGGTCTAAAACAATGTACTATATAGCATTATGGGCCCTGGTCTTTAGCAGTTCACTCTTTAGCCTTATGGGCCCTCGTCCAAAACAATGCACTACATAGCCTTATGGGCCCTGGTGTAAAACAATGTACTATATATCCTTATGGGCCCTGGTCTAAAGCAGTTCACTATATATACTTATGGGCCCTGGTCTAAAGCAGTTCACTATATAGCCTTATGGGCCCTGGTCCAAAACAATGCACTATATAGCCTTTTGGCCCTGGTCCAAAACAATGCACTATATAGCCTTATGGGCCCTGTTCTAAAACAATTTACTATATAGCCTTATGGGCCCTGGTCTAAAACAATGTACTATATATCCTTATGGGCCCTGGTCTAAAGCAGTTCACTATATAGCCTTATGGGCCCTGGTCTAAAGTAGTTCACTCTATAGCCTATGGGCCCTGGTCTAAAACGTTGTACTATATAGCCTTATGGGCCCTGGTCTTTAGCAGTTCACTCTTTAGCCTTATGGGCCCTCGTCCAAAACAATGCACTATATAGCCTTATGGGCCCTGGTGTAAAGCAGTTCACTATATAGCCTTATGTGCCCTGGTCTAAAGCAGTTCACTATATATACTTATGGGCCCAGGTCTAAAGCAGTTCACTATATAGCCTTATGGGCCCTGGTCCAAAACAATGCACTATATAGCATTTTGGCCCTGGTCTAAAGCAGTTCACTATATATACTTATGGGCCCTGGTCTAAAGCAGTTCACTATATAGCCTTATGGGCCCTGGTCCAAAACAATGCACTATAAAGCCTTATGGGCCCTGGTCTAAAGAGGTTCACTATATAGCCTTATGGGACCTGGTCTAAAACAATGTACTATATATTCTTATGGGCCCTGGTCTAAAGAAGTTCACTATATAGCCTTATGGGCCCTGGTCTAAAACAATGTACTATATAGCCTTTTGGGCCCTGGTCTTTAGCAGTTCACTCTTTAGCCGTATGGGCCCTCGTCCAAAACAATGCACTACATAGCCTTATGGGCCCTGGTGTAAAACAATGTACTATATAGCCTTATGGGCCCTGGTCTAAAGCAGTTCACTATATTTACTTATGGGCCCTGGTCTAAAGCAGTTCACTATATAGCCTTATGGGCCCTGGTCCAAAACAATGCACTATATAGCCTTATGGGCCCTGGTCTAAAGAGGTTCACTATATAGCCTTATGGTCCCTGGTCTAAAACAATGTACTATATATTCTTATGGGCCCTGGTCTAAAGCAGTTCACTATATAGCCTTATGGGCCCTGGTCCAAAACAATGCACTATATAGCCTTATGGGGCCTGGTCTAAAACAATGTACTATATAGCCTTATGGGCCCTGGTCTAAAACAATGTACTATATAGCCTTTTTGGGCCCTGGTCCAAAGCAGTTCACTCTATAGCCTTATGGGCCCTGGTCTAAAGCATTTCACTATATAGCCTCATGGGCCCTGGTCTGAGGCAGTGCACTCTACAGCCTTATGGGCCCTGGTCTAAAGCAGTCCACTCCATAGACCTATGGGCCCTGGTCTAAGCAGTGCACTTTATAGGGAATATAGGGTGTCATTTGGGATGCACACTAAATCCTAATATCTTCTATCCAGACCAAATGGCAGCAGTACAACTGAAGGGGGCACTATTTTCCCATATCGGGTGTCAGCTATCTGGCAGAATCTTTTATCCCATTTCGGGAGTCAGCTATCTGGCAGAACCTTTTGTCCTGTATAGGGAGTCAGCTATCTGGCAGAACCTTTTATCCTGTATAGGAAGTCAGCTATCTGGCAGAACCTTTTATCCTGTATAGGGAGTCAGCTATCTGGCAGAACCTTTTATCCCGTGTAGGGAGTCGGCTATCTGGCAGAACCTTTTATCCCGTATAGGGAGTCAGCTATCTGGCAGAACCTTTTATCCTGTATAGGAAGTCAGCTATCTGGCAGAACCTTTTATCCTGTATAGGGAGTCTGCTATCTGGCATAAACTTGTATCCGTATAGGGAGTCAGCTATCTGGCAGAACCTTTTATCTCTGTATAGGGAGTCAGCTATCTGGCAGAAACTTTTATCCTGTATAGGGAGTCAGCTATCTGGCAGAACATTTTATCCCGTGTAGGGAGTCAGCTATCTGGCAGAACCTTTTATCCTGTATAGGGAGTCAGCTACAGTGCCTTGCGAAAGTATTCGGCCCCCTTGAACTTTGCGGCCTTTTGCCACATTTCAGGCTTCAAACATAAAGATATAAAACTGTATTTTTTTGTGAAGAATCAACAACAAGTGGGACACAATCATGAAGTGGAACGACATTTATTGGATATTTCAAACTTTTTTAACAAATCAAAAACTGAAAAATTGGGCGTGCAAAAGTATTCAGCCCCTTTACTTTCAGTGCAGCAAACTCTCTCCAGAAGTTCAGTGAGGATCTCTGAATGATCCAATGTTGACCTAAATGACTAATGATGATAAATACAATCCACCTGTGTGTAATCAAGTCTCCGTATAAATGCACCTGCACTGTGATAGTCTCAGAGGTCCGTTAAAAGCGCAGAGAGCATCATGAAGAACAAGGAACACACCAGGCAGGTCCGAGATACTGTTGTGAAGAAGTTTAAAGCCGGATTTGGATAAAAAAAGATTTCCCAAGCTTTAAACATCCCAAGGAGCACTGTGCAAGCGATAATATTGAAATGGAAGGAGTATCAGACCACTGCAAATCTAC
Source organism: Oncorhynchus clarkii lewisi (assembly GCF_045791955.1). NCBI lineage: Eukaryota > Metazoa > Chordata > Actinopteri > Salmoniformes > Salmonidae > Oncorhynchus > Oncorhynchus clarkii. Next base: position 7,947,545 of record NC_092150.1, read on the forward strand.
AAAGACCTGGCTGTCCCTCTAAACTTTCAGCTCATACAAGGAGAAGACTGATCAGAGATGCAGCCAAGAGGCCCATGATCACTCTGGATGAACTGCAGAGATCTACAGCTGAGGTGGGAGACTCTGTCCATAGGACAACAATCAGTCGTATATTGCACAAATCTGGCCTTTATGGAAGAGTGGCAAGAAGAAAGCCATTTCTTAAAGATATCCATAAAAAGTGTTGTTTAAAGTTTGCCACAAGCCACCTGGGAGACACATCAAACATGTGGAAGAAGGTGCTCTGGTCAGATGAAACCAAAATTGAACTTTTTGGCAACAATGCAAAACGTTATGTTTGGCGTAAAAGCAACACAGCTGAACACACCATCCCCACTGTCAAACATGGTGGTGGCAGCATCATGGTTTGGGCCTGCTTTTCTTCAGCAGGGACAGGGAAGATGGTTAAAATTGATGGGAAGATGGATGGAGCCAAATACAGGACCATTCTGGAAGAAAACCTGATGGAGTCTGCAAAAGACCTGAGACTGGGATGGAGATTTGTCTTCCAACAAGACAATGATCCAAAACATAAAGCAAAATCTACAATGGAATGGTTCAAAAATAAACATATCCAGGTATTAGAATGGCCAAGTCAAAGTCCAGACCTGAATCCAATCGAGAATCTGTGGAAAGAACTGAAAACTGCTGTTCACAAATGCTCTCCATCCAACCTCACTGAGCTCGAGCTGTTTTGCAAGGAGGAATGGGAAAAAATGTCAGTCTCTCGATGTGCAAAACTGATAGAGACATACCCCAAGCAACTTACAGCTGTAATCGCAGCAAAAGGTGGCGCTACAAAGTATTAACTTAAGGGGGCTAAATAATTTTGCACGCCCAATTTTTCAGTTTTTGATTTGTTAAAAAAGTTTGAAATATCCAATAAATGTCGTTCCACTTCATGATTGTGTCCCACTTGTTGTTGATTCTTCACAAAAAAATACAGTTTTATATCTTTATGTTTGAAGCCTGAAATGTGGCAAAAGGTTGCAAAGTTCAAGGGGGCCGAATACTTTCGCAAGGCACTGTATCTGTCAGAACCTTTTATCCTGTATAGGGAGTCAGCTATCTGGCAGAACCTTTTAATTTAACAGAGTACAACGTCTGGACTGAAGTACATCACATATGTTATAATGAATACACACAAACACACACAATACAATGACTCCAGGCCATACTGCAAGTCTAGAGGCAGTAATTCCCCTTTCCACATTTTGTTACGTTACAGCCTTATTCTAAAATGTATTACATCATTTTTTCCCCTCATCAATCTACACACAATACCCCATAATGAAAAAGTAAAAACAGGTTTTTTATACTTTTTGCAAATGTATTACAAAACATAAATACCTTATTTACATAAGTATTCAGACCCTGTGCTATGAGACAATCGAAAATTGAGCTTCGATTGATCATCCTTGAGATGTTTCTACAACTTGATTGGAGTGCACCTGTGTTAAATTCAATTGATTGGACATGATTTGGAAAGGCACACACCTGTCTATATAAGGTCCCACAGTTGACAGTGCATGTCAGAACAATCTACACACAATACACACTAAGCCATGAGGTAAAAGGAATTGTTCGTAGAGCAGCTCCGAGACAGGATTGTGTCGAGGCACAGATCTGGGGAAGGGTACCAAAAATGTCTGCAGCATTGAAGGTCCCCAAAAACACATTGGCCTCCATCATTTTTAAATGGAAGAAGTTTAGAACCACCAAGACTCTTCCTAGAGCTGTCCGCCTGGCCAAACTAAGCAATCGGAAGAGAAAGGCCTTGGTCAGGGAGGTGCCAAGAACCCGATGGTCACTCTGACAGAGCCCCAGTGTTCCTCTGTGGAGATGGGAGAACCTTCCAGATGGACAACCATCTCTGCAGCACTCCACCAATTGTTCTTTATGGTAGAGTTGACAGACGGAAGCCACTCCTCAGGAAAAAGGCACATGACAGCCCGCTTGGAGTTTGCCAAAAGGCACCTAAAGGACTCTCAGACCATGAAAAACAAGATTCTCTAGTCTGATGAAACCAAGATTGAACCGTTTGGCCTGAATGCCAAGCGTTGTGTCTGGAGGAAACCTGACACCACCCCTATGGTGAAGCATGGGGGTGGCAGCATCATGCTGTGGGGATGTATTTCAGCGGCAGGGACTGGGAGACTAGTCAGAATCGAAGGAAAGATGAATGAAGCAAAGTACAGAGTGTTCCTTGATGAAAACCTGCCCCAGAGCGCTCAGGACCTAAGACTGGGGCGATGGTTCACCTTCCAACAGGACAACAAACCTAAGCTAACAGCCTAGACAACGCAGGAGTGGCTTCGGGACAAGACTCAATGTCCTTGAGTGGCTCAGCCAGAGCCGGGACTTGAACCCGATCGAACATCTCTGGAGAGACCTGAAAATAGCTGTGTAGCGACATTCCCCATCCAACCTGATAGAACTTGAGAGGATCTGCAGAGAAGAATGGGAGAATCTCCCCAAATCAAATGTTATTTGTCACATGCCGAATACAAGCCCTTAACCAACAATGCCGTTTTAAGAGAAATATGTAGAAAATAGATAAGTAAAAAATAAATATAACAAATAGTTCATTAAAGAGCAGTAGTAAAATAACAGTAGCGAGACTATTAACAGGGGGTACCGGTACAGAGTCTATGTGCGGGGGCACCGGTTAGTCGAGGTAATTGAGGTAATATGTACATGTAGGTAAAGTTACAGGTGTGCCAAGCTTAAAGAGTCATACCCAAGAAGACTCGAGGCTGTAATCACTGTCAAGATGCTTCAACAAAGTACTGAGTAAAGGGTCTGAATACTTACATAAATGTGATATTTCATTATTTTTCTATTTTTTTTAATTTGCAAAGAAATTCTACAAACCTGTTTTTGCTTTGTCATTATGGGGTATTGTGTGTAGATTGATGAAGGGGGGGGGGGGGGGACAATATTTAATACATTTTAGAATAAGGCTGTAACATAAGAAAATGTGGAAAAAGTCAAGGGGTCTGAATACTTTCCGAATGCTCTGTACCTAGGTAATAGGGTACCATTTGCGATGCATACTTTGTCTGGAATGAGATCATCAGGGATAACACCACCACAGACTCTTCAGTGTTCTCAGGTGCCAGTCCCAAATGGCACCCTATTCCCTATATAATGCACTACTTTTGATGGTGCCATTTGCTGAGCCAGACATTATAGTTCTGTATGATCTGCAGGGGTGGGGTCAATTCCATTTCAGTCCAGTGAATTCAGGAAGTAAACTGAAAATTCAAATTCCAAAATGTCTCTATTTTCCTGTGTATGTAGACTGAATTGAATGGAATTGACCCCACACCTTCTGACCATTGTATAGTTGTCATCTGCATACAACCATATAACTTTTCCCAGGATCTCAAACCAATGAAAGTGCAGTGTGGAAAGTAGCGCTTGCTTCAATAATTATGGTCAATATTGCTTAACTGATCAATTATAGTCCTAAAGACAATGGGCTGTTTAGCGTGTGGGTAGCCTATAGTTTATCATTTACAACAACAGAACATCTGTCATCAGCAACCGCAGGGAGTTTATAAATGATATCCTCCATAATCCTGCCTGGACTGGGATGAGTGCATGTGCTGTCCTGTCTATCCTCGTGCAGCGCTCCTATGGCAACCCGGTAAATTAGCCACATTAATATCCACGTTATTAGAGAGCACTACAGGGATGGAACCGTGATGTCAGCACACACACCAGCCAGCGGTCTTTGAATGCAAACTGGTGAGGACTGACTGACTGACTGACTGCGTGGAAGGAAGCGTGTCATTCTTTTCCTATTGACAGCTAAGCTAGCCAGGGATATAAATATTTGGGGAGGAGGAGAATCAGAAGAGTGATCATGCTATGTCATTGAGGACCTCAGTTTAGCCACCAGCCAGCATCCATCCTGACTGTCTCCGGCTGGCACGTCCGACGCTCAGAGCAGTCAGCATGCAGGCAGCATCAGCACCCCGATCTGTTGTCATCATCTAGGCAACACTCTGATTTAGCAACACCTGGATACCTGGACGTCATTCATCGATTTACTGGTCATGCACCCTAATATGACCGTCGCGCCGAAGCGGTACAAACTGTTGCAACCGGGAGAGCAGGAAGCAGCACGTTCCAAGTGTCAAGTAAGATTCGACCTGTTCCTGTCCTGCTGCAGAACGCCGTCACTGCTTTTGGTATCCTGAGCCGTTTGAGTTTATGAAATATATGATTTGTTATCATCACAGCTCATATATTCTTGTTTAATTTTCAAACGCGTTTTATTTTTTAGCCCAGGCTAGTGAGCGTCTGTATCATCCTTTCTTCAATAGGCCTACCCATAATGGATAGGTTTCATTCTTCCATGCGCAAAAGGCTGTACAGCTTGCCGCAAAACATTGGCCAAAGAGGCTCTGTCTCTGTGATGATTGACGACGGAGGAGAATACGGTGGTGGCGACAAGGACACAAACAAGAAAAGTGCCGGTATCAGGCTGAAGCCTCTTCTCCTTCCTGGATCTCCTTCCCCCGCCAGCAACTCTAAGAGAAACAGAGACAGGGACCCCAAGAGCGGAACCGCCGGAGACTTGGAAACGGACGTTGCCGTTAAGACCAACTTAAACGGGGACTGTCGTCTTTTTAGAGGTAACCGCTCTTCCATCACTGGTCGGCACACTATTGGGTCAGATCCAGCGGAGCAGCGGAGGCTGATCCCCGAGGTAGACGCCGGCGCTAACGAGGAGAGTTACCCCGGAGGAGAGACTGGTTCTGGGGCCGAACAGGGAGCGCAGGATTCCGTTGGTCGCAGTGCTAGCGCACACCGCCGCTCGTCCGTCTTCGATCAGTCCACTTTAATCAAGTTAGAAGGAACCGAACCGATCATGCCAGACGAAGTAGAGCAGTTGTATCGGGCGGGTTTCATGCACCGGCAGTTCGGAGCGATGCTACAACCAGGAGTCAACAAGTTCTCTCTGAGAATGTTGGGGAGCGAGAGGGCCGTGGAGCACGAGAGGGAACGTGTGAAGTCTGCAGGATTCTGGATCATTCATCCGTACAGTGATTTTAGGTAATTGTTCAGAAAATCTGTATCAATCATTGTTGATCAATTTGATTGATCTATTGGTCTATTGATTGTGTCTGGTTAGATTAGGCCTCTCGGAGTTTACATATCCTATCCAATACACTATTATGATTTAAAAAATATACTATCTGACTAAGTGTAAACTCAGTTTGGCTAAGAAAATACATGTTTGTGGTGTTCTCAAAGTACAAATCTACTGTTTGGATATCTTAGATCATATTAGAAAACCTCTTAGGGGTTTAATTGTACCCTACCCTCTGACCTATTGGGTCTTGACTGGGTTAGCAATTGGTCCAAAGTAAAGGTCAAAGATACATACCAGTCAAATTTAAATACAGTATTTAGATTTGACTGCTGGCATGCATATTCATTTTGCAGTTCCAGTCATATTCATACCCCACTAATACTGCTGGCATGCATATTCATACCCCACTAATACTGCTGGCATGCATATTCATATCCCACTAATACTGATGGCATGCATATTCATATCCCACTAATACCGCTGGCATGCATATTCATATCCCGCTAATACTGCTGGCATGCATATTCATATCCCACTAATACTGCTGGCATGCATATTCATATCCCACTAATACTGCCGGCATGCATATTCATATCCCACTAATACTGCGGGCATGCATATTCATATCCCACTAATACTGCGGGCAAGCATATTCATATCCCACTAATACCGCTGGCATGCATGTTCATATCCCACTAATACCGCTGGCATGCATATTCATATCCCACTAATACTGCTGGCATGCATATTCATATCCCACTAATACTGCTGGCATGCATATTCATATCCCGCTAATACTGCTGGCATGCATATTCATATCCCACTAATACTGCTAGCACTGATCTTTTATGCTCAGTTTTTTTTTCTGGCTCAATAATGATATGTCATTTGGCCACAAAATGTCTAGTCCTGTGTGTGTGTGTGTGTGTGTGTGTGTGTGTGTGTGTGTGTGTGTGTGTGTGTGTGTGTGTGTGTGTGTGTGTGAAAATATGTTTCTATATTAATTACCACGCTATGAACACTTGTCTATGAAAAGCAGATGCTTTTGTAGGAAACTTATCAATGTTATAGTTACAAAGGAAAATCAAATTGAAGCCACCAAAACGGGAGACGATATAATGCCCTCCAATGTCCAAACTGAAGGTGTGTTCTTTAAGGAACACTGAAACAAGTCCGTTTGTTCCAGAATTCTATCTTTTCATCATCACACACATAACAGGTTTTTTTCTTGTATCACTTTAACCTTGAGTTCCCTCTCTCTCTCTGCTCTAACATCAGGACATTTACACTGGCCTGTAGTATCCTATCTTTCTGTCCTGATGTGAGATACAGTGGGGTTTTTCCACTCTTCTGAATTATACTTTTTTTTTATCATTTAGTGAGGCCATCGGATTACACAGAGAGAGAGAGAGAGTGCAGCAGGCCGGGCCGATAGAGTTAGGTCGGGGCTTTTTGAAAATGGGGTAATCAAAATAGGTTAACATGACCGTTCAAAATATTAGAAGCACACATCAGGTGGGATTATGACCTCACAATTAGTCTAATGTGAGGGTGTTTGGAGGGAGGGGGGAGGACAGGGGAAGGTAGGAGGGGGAGGGTGGCACTCACCACTCACAACTCAACTGTAGAGTGATTGAAATGATGGGAGAGTGGGAAATCAGGACAGGACGCTAACTACACAGTCATCATGCCAGCTGTCCGCGCAGCTCTGAAGTGAGTTTAAGCTGTGACATAATGATATGTGTTGTTTTGAGGTTAAAGTAAAACCTTACCACTGCTGTCTCAGGATAACAGCTGCTGTGCCATGTCTAATCAAACCACATTTTATTTGTCAAATAGGCTGAATACAACAGGTGTAGGTGTACAGGTGTACAACAACTTACATAGAAATGCTTACTTACAAGCCCTTAACCAACAATGCAGTTTTTAGAAAAATACCTAAACATAGAAAATAAATAAAAGTAACAAATAATTAAAGAGCAGCAGTAAAATAACAATAGTGAGGCTATATACAGGGGGTACCGGTACAGAGTTAATGTGCGTGGGAACCGGTGAGTCGAGGTAATTGAGGTAATATGTACATGTAGGTAGAGTTATTAAAGTGACTATGCATAGATAATGACAGAGAGTAGCAGGGGCGGCAATGCAAATAGTAGCCATTTGATTAGATGTTCAGGACTCTTATGGCTTGTGGGTAGAAGCTGTTTAGAAGCGTCTTGGACCTAGACTTGGCACTCCGGTACCTATTAAAGAAGTCTTGAGATATTGCTCGCATGAGGTAGAGTTCTTGCCTAGTTAAATAAAGGTTAAAACCAGCTCAACCAGCTGTATAAGGCCATAAGCAAACAAGAACATGCTCATTCAGAAGCAGCACTCCTAGTGGCCGGGGACTTTATTGCAGGCAAACTTAAATCCATTTTACCTCATTTCGCGGAGGAGTATATCACCTCAGTCATCGGCTTCATCCATAAATGTATCGACGACGTCATCCCCACAGTGACCAAATGTACATATCGCAACCAGAAGACATGGATTACAGGCAACATCCGCATCGAGCTAAAGGCTAGAACTGCCGCTTTCAAGGAGTGGGACACTAATCCGGACGCTTATAAGAAATCCCGCTATGCCCTCAGACGAACCATCAAACAAGCAAATCGTCATTACAGGATTAAGATTGAATCCTACTACACCGGCTCTGACTCTGGTCGGATGTGGCAGGGCTTGAAAACTGTAATAGCTACATGTTTTAAGTAGTCCACCATAGTCCCAGTGCCCAAGGAAGCGAAGGTAACCGAAGGTAACCTGCCTAAAGATTACCGCTCCATAGCACTCATGCAATCTCAATCGCACTCCACACTGCCCTTTCCCACCTGGGCAAGAGGAACACCTATGTGAGAATGCTGTTCATTGACTACAGTTGAGAGTTCAACACCATAGTGCCAACAAAGCTCATCACTAAGCTAAGGATCCCTGGGACATAACACCTCCCTCTGCAACTGGATCCTGGACTTCCTGACGGGCCGCCCCCAGGTGGTAAGGGTAGGCAACAGCACGTCTGCTACGCTGATCCTCAATACTGGGGCCCCCCAGGGGTGCATGCTTAGTCCCCTCCTGTACTCCCTCATCACCCACACTGCGTGGAAAAACAGGACTCCAACAACCATCATTAGGTTTGCTGACGACACAACAGTGGTAGGACTGATCACCGACAACGATGAGACAGCGAGGAGGTCAGAGACCTGGCCGTGTGGTGCCTGGACAACAACCTCTCCCTCAATGTTAACACAACAAAGGAGATGATCGTGGACTACAGGAAAAGGCGGGCCGAACAGGCCCCCATTAACATTGACAGGGTTGTAGTGGAGCCGGTCGCGAGTTTCAAGTTCCTTAGTGTCCGCATCACCAACAAACTATCATGGTCCAAACACACCAAGACAGTCATGAAAAGGGCACGAATACACCTTTTCCCACTCAGGAGACTGAAAAGATTTGGCTCCCCCGATCCTCAAAGAGTTCTACAGCTGCACCATTGAAAGCATCCTGACCGGTTGCATCACAGCCTGGTATGGCAACTGCTCGGCATCTGACCGTCAGCCGCTACAGAGTGTAGTGCGTATGGCCCAGTACATCACTGGGACCAAGCTTCCTGCCATCCAGGACCCCTATACAAGGCGGTTTCAGAGGAAAGCCCCAAAAAATTGTCAAAGACTCCAGTCACCCAAGACTAGACTGTTTTCTCTACGGTACCGGAGCGTCAAGTCTACCACCAAAAGGCTCCTTAACAGCTTCTACCCCCAAGCCATAAGACTGCTGAACAATTAACCAAATGGCAACCAGATTATTTAAATTGACACCCCCCCCTCCATAATTTTTTTTTACACTGCTGCTACTCGCTGTTTATTATCTATGCATAGTCACTTCACCCCTACCTACATGTACAAATTACCTCAGCTAACCTGTACCCCCGCACATTGACTCGGTACCGGTACCCCCTCCCCTGTATACAGCCTCGTTATTTTATTGTTACTTTAAAAAAAAAAATGTTTTACTTTCGTTTATTTGGTAAATATGGTTACAGTAAAACCTCACCACTGCTGTCTCAGGATGGGAGGGTAGTTAGGGTAGTTAGGGGGTTAGAGTAAAACCTTACCACTGCTGTCTCAGGATGGGAGGGTAGTTAGGGGGTTAGGGGGTTAGAGTAAAACCTTACCACTGCTGTCTCAGGATGGGAGGGTAGTTAGGGGGTTAGAGTAAAACCTCACCACTGCTGTCTCAGGATGGGAGGGTCGTTAGGGGGTTAGGGGGTTAGAGTAAAACCTTACCACTGCTGTCTCAGGATGGGAGGGTAGTTAGGAGGTTAGATTAAAACCTTACCACTGCTGTCTCAGGATGGAAGGGTAGTTAGGGGGTTAGAGTAAAACCTTACCACTGCTGTCTCAGGATGGGAGGGTAGTTAGGGGGTTAGAGTAAAACCTCACCACTGCTGTCTCAGGATGGAAGGGTAGTTAGTGACATCATGATGATGTAGCTAGTGCGGAAGTTGCTTTTGTAAATAACTGTGAGTGACAATCATCTAAAAACTATTTGAAATACTGGTATTGTGGACCTACTTTGTTTCTTATATGATTATCCTTTTCAATTTGAGGGAGAAAAAAATTCTCAATAATTTCCACTGTGTTCCAAGGCAAAGATTTAGGTCTCAGTCTCAGTTTCATTTGTGCATATCTAGGCTAACTGATTGATTTATGGCATGAACCTTCCACACACTTCTGGCTGGGTCAATCCACACAGATAGACAGCAGAACCAGACCATCTGGCTGGGTCAATCCACACAGATAGACAGCAGAACCAGACCATCTGGCTGGGTCAATCCACACAGATAGACAGCAGAACCAGACCATCTGGCTGGGTCAATCCACACAGATAGACAGCAGAACCAGAACATCTGGCTTGGTCAATCCACACAGATGGACAGCAGAACCAGACCATCTGGCTGGGTCAATCCACACAGATGGACAGCAGAACCAGAACATCTGACTGGGTCAATCCACACAGATGGACAGCAGAACCAGAACATCTGGCTGGGTCAATCCACACAGATGGACAGCAGAACCAGATCAGCAGATCAACATATCTCGTTCTAGAGATTGGTATTGGTATAGAGGGGCACCTTTGATTTTCCTAGTGCAACAACAATGTGTTTATAATGCACATTGTTGAAGAAAAGTTTTAAATGAAATCACGCTGCCAGATTACAATTAGGTTTATGGTAAATGTTGTACATGTCGCCCTGCAAGGTACGTTAAAGGGCTTTTCACACTACTTAACTGAGTTGAGCCAAACCAGGCTGTACTGAGCTGGCCTGGTTACACATCCACCGTTGTTGCTGGATCTGTGCTGAAAAGGATCATGTGCAAAGAACATATCTGAGCCATGATAGAGAGCCATCGAAATGTTAGCGTTACTGAGTTTGTTGCCGATCAGCCTTTTGAGCTTCCTTTCTATAGGTGGGGTCCTGCTACTAGGCAACCAGACTGAATGAATGTTCATTTGGGCTGTGGAGCTTAGACCCCTCTCTGTCTCTGCCTCTGTCTCTGCCTCTGTCTCTGTCTCTGCCTCTGCCTCTGTCTCTGTCTCTGTCTCTGTATCTGCCTCTGTCTCTGTCTCTGTCTCTGTCTATGTATCTGTCTCTGTCTCTGTCTCTGTCTCTCTGTCTCTGTCTCTGTCTCTGCCTCTGTCTCTGCCTCTGTCTCTGTCTCTGTCTCTGTCTCTGCCTCTGTCTATGTCTCTGTCTCTCTTTCTGTCTCTGTCTCTGCCTCTGTCTCTGTCTCTGCCTTTGTCTCTGTCTCTCTGTCTCTCTCTGCCTCTGTCTCTGTCTCTGTCTCTCTGTCTCTGTCTCTGTCTCTGCCTCTGTCTCTCTCTCTCTCTGTCTCTGTCTCTGTCTCTGTCTCTGCCTCTGTCTGCTCTGCAGAGAGAGAACATCACAGATAAGTATCCAGCACAGTTATGATCCCTTTCTGTTCTGATTGATCTAAGCTTCTTTTCTATTTTAAATCACTTTTTCCCCCCACTTTGCCCTGGAACTCTTCTCTCGGCCTCTCCTGTACTTTCTGACCTCTCTCCACCATACCCACATAAACATCAACCCCCCCGGGACAAGGAGAGAGAGAGAGAGATGTACTTATAATACTGCCATTCCACCTGTTTGCCCTATTTGCTGAAAGCATCAGATAAATAAGTTGTAGGTTTGATTCCCGTGTGGATCACAAGGTTTTAGGTTTGGTTCCTGTGTGGACCACAAGGTTTTAGATTTGATTCCTGTGTGGACCACAAGGTTTTAGGTTTGATTCCTGTGCGGACCACAAGGTTTAGGTTTGATTCCTGTGTGGACCACAAGGTTTTGGGTTTGATTCCTGTGTGGACCACAAGGTTTTAGGTTTGATTCCTGTGTGGACCACAAGGTTTTGGGTTTGATTCCTGTGTGGATCACAAGGTTTTAGGTTTGATTCCTGTGCGGACCACAAGGTTTTAGGTTTGATTCCTGTGTGGACCACAAGGTGTCCAACAGGGCTAGTGGTTCTAGCTGGGCAGCAGATGGATGTGGAGTGTCCAACAGGGCTAATGGTTCTAGCTGGGCAGCAGGTGGATGTGGAGTGTCCAACAGGGCTAATGGTTCTAGCTGGGCAGCAGATGGATGTGGGTGCAGCAGGTGGTTCTAGCTGGGCAGCAGGTGGATGTGGAGTGTCCAACAGGGCTAATGGTTCTAGCTGGGCAGCAGATGGATGTGGAGTGTCCAACAGGGCTAATGGTTCTAGCTGGGCAGCAGGTGGATGTGGAGTGTCTAACAGGGCTAGTGGTTCTAGCTGGGCAGCAGGTGGATGTGGAGTGTCTAACAGGGCTAGTGGTTCTAGCTGGGCAGCAGGTGGATGTGGAGTGTCTAACAGGGCTAATGGTTCTAGCTGGGCAGCAGGTGGATGTGGTGTCTAACAGGGCTAGTGGTTCTAGCTGTGCAGCAGGTGGATGTTGAGTGTCCAACAGGGCTAATGGCAGTAAAGTACTGTCTGTTTTTTGGGCCGGCCGACCAGCTGTTCGTCCCTGTCCTGTAACAGTGGCAGACAGACAGCAGTCAGCGACAGCAGAGTGACGTGTGCAACAGAGCCAGAGCAGAGAGGTTAAAGGGGCAATCCAGGATTCGGATCTACATTTTTTTGACTTTCAAATTATTATAAATTGCCATTGACTGTTGAAGAATATAACTTACAAATGCCTCATGAGCTTTAGTTTAACGGTCGTACTGCATCATAACCCATATTATAAACTTGTTTTACTTCATTGTTTGTAAATACTGTATAGCTTCAAAACATGGTTGAAAAACTATAGGGTCAGTCCATCCATCCATAGCTTTGACTGTCTATGAATTTGAGAGTGAGTCCAATCACTCAGCTTTTACCAAAACAAGTGGCGGTGCCGGGCTGACCAGTCTGTTGCTTTTCCAATCCCAGATTGCCTCATTAATGCTAACAACTCTAACATCTGGCCGGTGAGGGCAGGCTCCTGGAGATGACATGGATTCCTGAGAGATAACGCTGGGATTTATCCACCAGAGAGGGGAAAGAGCAATTAGGACCAGTGTGTCACAGCACTGCAGAGAGAGAGAGGGCAGAGAGGGGGAGAGAGAGGGCAGAGAGGGGGAGAGAGAGAGAGAGAGAGAGAGAGAGAGAGAGAGAGAGAGAGGGAGAGAGAGGGCAGAGAGGGGGAGCGAGAGGGCAGAGAGGGGGAGAGAGAGAGAGAGAGAGATATGAACAGAGAGAGAGGGGAAGAGAGGGATAGAGGCAGAAAGGAAGAGGCGGAAAGGCAGAAAGGGAGAGGCAGAGAAAAGAGAGAGAGAGAGATATGAACAGAGAGAGAGGGGAGAGGCAGAGAGGCAGAGACCCCTCCCTTCCCCTCCCTACCCCTCCTTCCCCTTCCCCTCCCTTCCCCTCCCTACCCCTCCCTACCCCTCCCTACCCCTCCCTTCCCCTTCTAACCCTACCCCTCCTTTCCCCTCCCTACACCTCCCTTCCCCTCCCTACCCCTTCCCCCACTTCCCCCTCCCTACACCTCCCTTCCCCTCCCTACCCCTCCCTTCCCCTCCCTACCCCTCCCTTCCCCTCCCTACCCCTCCCTTCCCCTCCCTACCCTCCCTTCCCCTCCCTACCCCTCCCTACACCTCCCTTCCCCTCCCTACCCCTCCCTTCCCCTCCCTACCCCTACACCTCCCTTCCCCTCCCTACCCCTCCCTTCCCCTCCCTACCCCTCCCTACCCTGTCATCAAAGTGTTGTTATTTTAGGTGAGCGGTTCTGTTCTCTTCTCATGTCAGTGACTACAGTAGATTTGAACTATACTATAGTTTTATTATAAACTAGCTATGTACTGTATCGTGCCTTGCAAAAATATTCACCCCCCTTTGTGTTTTTCCTATTTTGTTGCATTACAACCTGTAATTTAAATTGATTTTTATTTTTATTTCATGTAATGGACATACAGAAAATAGTCCAGATTGAAGACCAAGGAGCTCTCCAAACAGGTCAGGGACAAAGTTGTGGAGAAGTACAGATCAGGGTTGGGTTAAAAAAGATATCAGAAACTTTGAACATCCCACGGAGCACCATTAAATCCATTATTAAAAAATGGAAAGAATATGGCACCACAACAAATCTGCCAAGAGAGGGCTGCCCACCAAAACTCACAGACCAGGCAAGGAGGGCATTAATCAGAGAGGAAACAAAGAGACCAAAGATGACCCTGAAGGATCTGCAAAACTCCACAGCGGAGATTGGAGTATCTGTCCATAGGACCATTTTAAGCCGTACAGTCCACAGAGCTGGGCTTTATGGAAGAGTGGCCAGAAAAAAAGCCATTGCTTAAAGAAAAAAATAGAGACTAGGAGACTCTAGGAGAATAGGAGACTCTCCTCAAACATATGGAGGAAGATACCCTGGTCAGGTGAGACAAAATGTTTGCTTTTTGGCCATCAAGGACAACACTATGTCTGGCGCTAGCCAAACACCTCTCATCACTCCGAGAACACCATCCCATGGTGCATGGTCGTGGCAGCATCATGCTGTGGGGATGTTTTTCATCGGCAGGGACTGGGAAACTGGTGAGAATTGAAGAAATTATGGATGGTGCTAAATACAGGGAAATTCTTGAGGGAAACCTGTTTCAGTCTTCTTCTCCATTAGTTCCTGTTGCCAAGGCAGCAGCTACTCTTCCTGGGGTTTATTATGGATCCCCAAAGTTCCTGTTGCCAAGGCAGCAGCTACTTTTCCTGGGGTTTATTATGGATCCCCTTTAGTTCCTGTTGCCAAGGCAGCAGCTACTTTTCCTGGGGTTTATTATGGATCCCCTTTAGTTCCTGTTGCCAAGGCAGCAGCTACTTTTCCTGGGGTTTATCATGGATCCCCTTTAGTTCCTGTTGCCAATGCAGCAGCAACTTTTCCTGTGGTTTATTATGGATCCCCATTAGTTCCTGTTGCCAAGGCAGCAGCTACTTTTCCTGGGATTTATTATGGATCCCCTTTAGTTCCTGTTGCCAATGCAGCGCTACTCTTCCTGGGGTTTATTATGGATCCCCATTAGTTCCTGTTGCCAAGGCAGCAGCTACTCTTCCTGGGGATTATTATGGATCCCCATTAGTTCCTGTTGCCAAGGCAGCAGCTACTCTTCCTGGGGTTTACTATGGAACCCATTTGTTCCTGTTGTCAAGTCAGCAGCTACTCTTCCTGGGGTTTATTATGGATCCCCATTAGTTCCTGCCAAGGCAACAGCTACTCTTCCTGGGGTTTATTATGGATCCCCATTAGTTCCTGCCAAGGCAACAGCTACTCTTCCTGGGGTTTATTATAGATCCCCATTAGTTCCTGCCAAGGCAGCAGCTACTCTTCCTGGGGTTTATTATGGATCTCCATTAGATCCTGTTGCCAAGGCAGCAGCTACTCTTCCTGGGGTTTATTATCGATCCCTATTAGTTCCTGTTGCCAAAGCAGCAGCTACTTTTCCTAGGGTTTATTATGGATCCCCATTAGTTCCTGTTGCCAAAGCAGCAGCTACTTTTCCTGGGGTTTATTATGGATCCCCATTAGTTCCTGTTGCCAAAGCAGCAGCTACTTTTCCTGGGGTTTATTATGGATCCCTATTAGTTCCTGTTGCCAAAGCAGCAGCTACTTTTCCTGGGGTTTATTATGGATCCCCATTAGTTCCTGTTGCCAAGGCAGCAGCTACTTTTCCTGGGGTTTATTATGGATCCCCTTTAGTTCCTGTTGCCAATGTAGCAGCTACTTTTCCTGGGGTTTATTATGGATCCCCATTAGTTCCTGTTGCCAAGGCAGCAGCTACTTTTCCTGGGGTTTATTATGGACCCCCTTTAGTTCTTGTTGCCAAGGCAGCAGCTACTCTTCCTGGGGATTATTATGGATCCCCATTAGTTCCTGTTGCCAAGGCAGCAGCTACTTTTCCTGGGGTTTATTATGGATCACCTTTAGTTCCTGTTGCCAATGCAGCAGCTACTCTTCCTGGGGGTCCAAACACATTAAGGGATCATACATAATTACACCACTCCATATCTACAATAAAACATGTAAAATACAACAATATTACAATATTAAAAAAATGTCAGTCTCTCGATGTACAGCTGTAATCGCAGCAAAAGGTGGCGCTACAAAGTATTAACTTAAGGGGGCTGAATAATTTTGCACGCCCAATTTTTCAGTTTTTGATTTGTTAAAAAAGTTTGAAATATCCAATAAATGTCGTTCCACTTCATGATTGTGTCCCACTTGTTGTTGATTCTTCACAAAAAAATACAGTTTTATATCTTTATGTTTGAAGCCTGAAATGTGGCAAAAGGTCGCAAAGTTCAAGGGGGCCGAATACTTTCGCAAGGCACTGTACCTCTCCGTTGATATCACATACATTATCAAGCATTTCACACATGATATCCAGATACTGACTGTTAGCACTTGGTGGTCTATAGCAGATTCCCACCAGAATGGGCTTTAGGTGAGGCAGATGAACCTGTAGCCATATTACTTCAACAGTATTTAACATTATCCAGATACTGACTGTTAGCACTTGGTGGTCTATAGCAGCTTCCCACCAGAATGGGCTTTAGGTGAGGCAGATGAACCTGTAGCCATAGTACATTGCGTAGCAGGACAGGAAAATCTTCCGATTCACGCACATATGGGGAGGCAGGTAGCCTAGTGGTTAGAGTGTAGAGGTGGCAGGTAGCCTAGTGGTTAGAGTGTAGAGGTGTCAGGTAGAGGTGGCAGGTGGCGTAGTGGTTAGAGTGTAGAGGTGGCAGGTAGCATAGTGGTTAGAGTGTAGAGGTGGCAGGTAGCCTAGTGGTTAGAGTGTAGAGGTGGCAGGTAGCCTAGTGGTTAGAGTGTAGAGGCGGCAGGGTAGCCTAGTGGTTAGAGTGTAGAGGTGGCAGGGTAACCTAGTGGTTAGAGTGTAGAGGTGGCAGGGTAGCCTAGTGGTTAGAGTGTAGAGGTGGCAGGTAGCCTAGTGGTTAGAGTGTAGAGGTGGCAGGGTAGCCTAGTGGTTAGAGTGTAGAGGTGGCAGGGTAGCCTAGTGGTTAGAGTGTAGAGGTGGCAGGGTAGCCTAGTGGTTAGAGTGTAGAGGCGGCAGGGTAGCCTAGTGGTTAGAGTGTAGAGGTGGCAGGTAGCCTAGTGGTTAGAGTGTAGAGGCGGCAGGGTAGCCTAGTGGTTAGAGTGTAGAGGTGGCAGGTAGCCTAGTGGTTAGAGTGTAGAGGTGGTTAGAGTGTAGAGGTGGCAGGGTAGCCTAGTGGTTAGAGTGTAGAGGTGGCAGCGTAGCCTAGTGGTTAGAGTGTAGAGGAGGCAGGGTAGCCTAGTGGTTAGAGTGTAGAGGTGGCAGGTAGCCTAGTGGTTAGAGTGTAGAGGTGGCAGGTAGCCTAGTGGTTAGAGTGTAGAGGTGGCAGGGTAGCGTAGTGGTTAGAGTGTAGAGGGTGGCAGGTAGCCTAGTGGTTAGAGTGTAGAGGCGGTAGGTAGCCTAGTGGTTAGAGTGTAGAGGCGGCAGGGTAGCCTAGTGGTTAGAGTGTAGAGGTGGCAGGGTAGCCTAGTGGTTAGAGTGTAGAGGTGGCAGGGTAGCCTAGTGGTTAGAGTGTAGAGGTGGCAGCGTAGCCTAGTGGTTAGAGTGTAGAGGTGGCAGGTAGCCTAGTGGTTAGAGTGTAGAGGTGGCAGGGTAGCCTAGTGGTTAGAGTGTAGAGGTGGCAGCGTAGCCTAGTGGTTAGAGTGTAGAGGTGGCAGGGTAGCCTAGTGGTTAGAGTGTAGAGGTGGCAGGGTAGCCTAGTGGTTAGAGTGTAGAGGTGGCAGGGTAGCCTAGTGGTTAGAGTGTAGAGGTGGCAGGGTAGCCTAGTGGTTAGAGTGTAGAGGTGGCAGTTAGCCTAGTGGTTAGAGTGTAGAGGTGGCAGGTAGCCTAGTGGTTAGAGTGTAGAGGTGGCAGCGTAGCCTAGCGGTTAGAGTGTAGAGGTGGCAGGTAGCCTAGTGGTTAGAGTGTAGAGGTGGCAGGGTAGCCTAGTGGTTAGAGTGTAGAGGTGGCAGGGTGGCCTAGTGGTTAGAGTGTAGGGGCGGCAGGGTAGCCTAGTGGTTAGAGTGTAGAGGTGGCAGGGTAGTCTAGTGGTTAGAGTGTAGAGGTGGCAGGTAGCCTAGTGGTTAGAGTGTAGAGGTGGCAGGGTAGCCTAGTGGTTAGAGTGTAGAGGTGTCAGGGTAGCCTAGTGGTTAGAGTGTAGAGGTGGCAGGTAGCCTAGTGGTTAGAGTGTAGAGGTGGCAGGGTAGCCTAGTGGTTAGAGTGTAGAGGTGGCAGGTAGCCTAGTGGTTAGAGTGTAGAGGTGGCAGGTAGCCTAGTGGTTAGAGTGTAGAGGTGGCAGGTAGCCTAGTGGTTAGAGTGTAGAGGTGGCAGGTAGCCTAGTGGTTAGAGTGTAGAGGTGGCAGGGTAGCCTAGTGGTTAGAGTGTAGAGGTGTCAGGGTAGCCTAGTGGTTAGAGTGTAGAGGTGGCAGGTAGCCTAGTGGTTAGAGTGTAGAGGTGGCAGGGTAGCCTAGTGGTTAGAGTGTAGAGGTGGCAGGTAGCCTAGTGGTTAGAGTGTAGAGGTGGCAGGTAGCCTAGTGGTTAGAGTGTAGAGGTGGCAGGTAGCCTAGTGGTTAGATTGTAGGGGAGGCAGGTAGCCTAGTGGTTAGAGTGTAGAGGTGGCAGGTAGCCTAGTGGTTAGAGTGTAGAGGTGGCAGGTAGCCTAGTGTTTAGAGTGTAGAGGTGGCAGGGTAGCCTAGTGGTTAGAGTGTAGAGGTGGCAGGTAGCCTAGTGGTTAGAGCATTGGACTAGTAACCGAAAAGTTGCAAGATCGAATCCCCGAGCTGACAAGGTAAAAACATGTCATTCTGCCCCTGAACAAGGCAGTTAACCCACTGTTCCCAGGCCATCATTGAAAAGACGAATTTTGTTCTTAACTGACTTGCTTAGTTAAATAAAGGTATAATCAAGAGATCATCCCTACTGCCTCTGATCTGGCAGACTCACTAAACAGAGAACATCCCTGGTCATCTCTACTGCCTCTGATCTGGCAGACTCACTAAACAGAGAACATCCCTGGTCATCTCTACTGCCTCTGATCTGGCAGACTCACTAAACACAGAACATCCCTGGTCATCCCTACTGCCTCTGATCTGGCAGACTCACTAAACAGAGAACATCCCTGGTCATCCCTACTGCCTCTGATCTGGCAGACTCACTAAACAGAGAACATCCCTGGTCATCCCTACTGTCTCTGATCTGGCAGAATCACTAAACAGAGAACATCCCTGGTCATCCCTACTGTCTCTGATCTGGCAGACTCACTAAACAGAGAACATCCCTGGTCATCCCTACTGTCTCTGATCTGGCAGAATCACTAAACAGAGAACATCCCTGGTCATCCCTACTGTCTCTGATCTGGCAGACTCACTAAACAGAGAACATCCCTGGTCATCCCTACTGTCTCTGATCTGGCAGAATCACTAAACAGAGAACATCCCTGGTCATCCCTACTGTCTCTGATCTGGCAGACTCACTCATCCCTAATCTGGCAGAGAGAACATCCCTGGTCATCCCTACTGTCTCTGATCTGGTGGACTCACTAAACAGAGAACATCCCTGGTCATCCCTACTGCCTCTGATCTGGCAGACTCACTAAACAGAGAACATCCCTGGTCATCCCTACTGTCTCTGATCTGGCAGACTCACTAAACAGAGAACATCCCTGGTCATCCCTACTGTCTCTGATCTGGAGGACTCACTAAACAGAGAACATCCCTGGTCATCCCTACTGCCTCTGATCTGGCAGACTCACTAAACAGAGAACATCCCTGGTCATCCCTACTGCCTCTGATCTGGCAGACTCACTAAACAGAGAACATCCCTGGTCATCCCTACTGCCTCTGATCTGGCAGACTCACTAAACAGAGAACATCCCTGGTCATCCCTACTGCCTCTGATCTGGAGGTCTCACTAAACAGAGAACATCCCTGGTCATCCCTACTGTCTCTGATCTGGCAGAATCACTAAACAGAGAACATCCCTGGTCATCCCTACTGCCTCTGATCTGGCAGACTCACTAAACAGAGAACATCCCTGGTCATCCCTACTGCCTCTGATCTGGAGGTCTCACTAAACAGAGAACATCCCTGGTCATCCCTACTGTCTCTGATCTGGCAGAATCACTAAACAGAGAACATCCCTGGTCATCCCTACTGCCTCTGATCTGGAGGTCTCACTAAACAGAGAACATCCCTGGTCATCCCTACTGTCTCTGATCTGGCAGAATCACTAAACAGAGAACATCCCTGGTCATCTCTACTGCCTCTGATCTGGCAGACTCACTAACAGAGAACATCCCTGGTCATCTCTACTGCCTCTGATCTGGCAGACTCACTAAACACAGAACATCCCTGGTCATCCCTACTGCCTCTGATCTGGCAGACTCACTAAACAGAGAACATCCCTGGTCATCCCTACTGCCTCTGATCTGGCAGACTCACTAAACAGAGAACATCCCTGGTCATCCCTACTGTCTCTGATCTGGCAGAATCACTAAACAGAGAACATCCCTGGTCATCCCTACTGTCTCTGATCTGGCAGACTCACTAAACAGAGAACATCCCTGGTCATCCCTACTGTCTCTGATCTGGCAGAATCACTAAACAGAGAACATCCCTGGTCATCCCTACTGTCTCTGATCTGGCAGACTCACTAAACAGAGAACATCCCTGGTCATCCCTACTGCCTCTGATCTGGCAGACTCACTAAACAGAGAACATCCCTGGTCATCCCTACTGTCTCTGATCTGGCAGACTCACTAAACAGAGAACATCCCTGGTCATCCCTACTGTCTCTGATCTGGAGGACTCACTAAACAGAGAACATCCCTGGTCATCCCTACTGCCTCTGATCTGGCAGACTCACTAAATAGAGAACATCCCTGGTCATCCCTACTGCCTCTGATCTGGCAGACTCACTAAACAGAGAACATCCCTGGTCATCCCTACTGTCTCTGATCTGGAGGACTCACTAAACAGAGAACATCCCTGGTCATCCCTACTGCCTCTGATCTGGCAGACTCACTAAACAGAGAACATCCCTGGTCATCCCTACTGCCTCTGATCTGGCAGACTCACTAAACAGAGAACATCCCTGGTCATCCCTACTGCCTCTGATCTGGAGGTCTCACTAAACAGAGAACATCCCTGGTCATCCCTACTGTCTCTGATCTGGCAGAATCACTAAACAGAGAACATCCCTGGTCATCCCTACTGCCTCTGATCTGGCAGACTCACTAAACAGAGAACATCCCTGGTCATCCCTACTGCCTCTGATCTTGCAGACTCACTAAACAGAGAACATCCCTGGTCATCCCTACTGTCTCTGATCTGGAGGACTCACTAAACAGAGAACATCCCTGGTCATCCCTACTGCCTCTGATCTGGCAGACTCACTAAACAGAGAACATCCCTGGTCATCCCTACTGCCTCTGATCTGGCAGACTCACTAAACAGAGAACATCCCTGGTCATCCCTACTGCCTCTGATCTGGAGGTCTCACTAAACAGAGAACGTCCCTGGTCATCCCTACTGTCTCTGATCTGGCAGAATCACTAAACAGAGAACATCCCTGGTCATCCCTACTGCCTCTGATCTGGCAGACTCACTAAACAGAGAACATCCCTGGTCATCCCTACTGCCTCTGATCTGGAGGTCTCACTAAACAGAGAACATCCCTGGTCATCCCTACTGTCTCTGATCTGGCAGAATCACTAAACAGAGAACATCCCTGGTCATCTCTACTGCCTCTGATCTGGCAGACTCACTAAACAGAGAACATCCCTGGTCATCTCTACTGCCTCTGATCTGGCAGACTCACTAAACACAGAACATCCCTGGTCATCCCTACTGCCTCTGATCTGGCAGACTCACTAAACAGAGAACATCCCTGGTCATCCCTACTGCCTCTGATCTGGCAGACTCACTAAACAGAGAACATCCCTGGTCATCCCTACTGTCTCTGATCTGGCAGAATCACTAAACAGAGAACATCCCTGGTCATCCCTACTGTCTCTGATCTGGCAGACTCACTAAACAGAGAACATCCCTGGTCATCCCTACTGTCTCTGATCTGGCAGAATCACTAAACAGAGAACATCCCTGGTCATCCCTACTGTCTCTGATCTGGCAGACTCACTAAACAGAGAACATCCCTGGTCATCCCTACTGCCTCTGATCTGGCAGACTCACTAAACAGAGAACATCCCTGGTCATCCCTACTGTCTCTGATCTGGCAGACTCACTAAACAGAGAACATCCCTGGTCATCCCTACTGTCTCTGATCTGGAGGACTCACTAAACAGAGAACATCCCTGGTCATCCCTACTGCCTCTGATCTGGCAGACTCACTAAATAGAGAACATCCCTGGTCATCCCTACTGCCTCTGATCTGGCAGACTCACTAAACAGAGAACATCCCTGGTCATCCCTACTGTCTCTGATCTGGAGGACTCACTAAACAGAGAACATCCCTGGTCATCCCTACTGCCTCTGATCTGGCAGACTCACTAAACAGAGAACATCCCTGGTCATCCCTACTGCCTCTGATCTGGCAGACTCACTAAACAGAGAACATCCCTGGTCATCCCTACTGCCTCTGATCTGGCAGACTCACTAAACAGAGAACATCCCTGGTCATCCCTACTGTCTCTGATCTGGAGGACTCACTAAACAGAGAACATCCCTGGTCATCCCTACTGCCTCTGATCTGGCAGACTCACTAAACAGAGAACATCCCTGGTCATCCCTACTGCCTCTGATCTGGAGGTCTCACTAAACAGAGAACATCCCTGGTCATCCCTACTGTCTCTGATCTGGCAGAATCACTAAACAGAGAACATCCCTGGTCATCCCTACTGCCTCTGATCTGGCAGACTCACTAAACACAGAACATCCCTGGTCATCCCTACTGCCTCTGATCTGGCAGACTCACTAAACAGAGAACATCCCTGGTCATCCCTACTGCCTCTGATCTGGCAGACTCACTAAACACAGAACATCCCTGGTCATCCCTACTGCCTCTGATCTGGAGGACTCACTAAACAGAGAACATCCCTGGTCATCCCTACTGCCTCTGATCTGGCAGACTCACTAAACACAGAACATCCCTGGTCATCCCTACTGCCTCTGATCTGTTGGACTCACTAAACAGAGAACATCCCTGGTCATCCCTACTGCCTCTGATCTGGCATACTCACTAAACAGAGAACATCCCTGGTCATCCCTACTGCCTCTGATCTGGCAGACTCACTAAACAGAGAACATCCCTGGTCATCCCTACTGCCTCTGATCTGGAGGTCTCACTAAACAGAGAACATCCCTGGTCATCCCTACTGTCTCTGATCTGGCAGACTCACTAAACAGAGAACATCCCTGGTCATCCCTACTGTCTCTGATCTGGCAGAATCACTAAACAGAGAACATCCCTGGTCATCTCTACTGCCTCTGATCTGGCAGACTCACTAAACAGAGAACATCCCTGGTCATCTCTACTGCCTCTGATCTGGCAGACTCACTAAACACAGAACATCCCTGGTCATCCCTACTGCCTCTGATCTGGCAGACTCACTAAACAGAGAACATCCCTGGTCATCCCTACTGCCTCTGATCTGGCAGAATCACTAAACAGAGAACATCCCTGGTCATCCCTACTGTCTCTGATCTGGCAGAATCACTAAACAGAGAACATCCCTGGTCATCCCTACTGTCTCTGATCTGGCAGACTCACTAAACAGAGAACATCCCTGGTCATCCCTACTTTCTCTGATCTGGCAGAATCACTAAACAGAGAACATCCCTGGTCATCCCTACTGTCTCTGATCTGGCAGACTCACTAAACAGAGAACATCCCTGGTCATCCCTACTGCCTCTGATCTGGCAGACTCACTAAACAGAGAACATCCCTGGTCATCCCTACTGTCTCTGATCTGGCAGACTCACTAAACAGAGAACATCCCTGGTCATCCCTACTGTCTCTGATCTGGAGGACTCACTAAACAGAGAACATCCCTGGTCATCCCTACTGCCTCTGATCTGGCAGACTCACTAAATAGAGAACATCCCTGGTCATCCCTACTGCCTCTGATCTGGCAGACTCACTAAACAGAGAACATCCCTGGTCATCCCTACTGTCTCTGATCTGGAGGACTCACTAAACAGAGAACATCCCTGGTCATCCCTACTGCCTCTGATCTGGCAGACTCACTAAACAGAGAACATCCCTGGTCATCCCTACTGCCTCTGATCTGGCAGACTCACTAAACAGAGAACATCCCTGGTCATCCCTACTGCCTCTGATCTGGAGGTCTCACTAAACAGAGAACATCCCTGGTCATCCCTACTGTCTCTGATCTGGCAGAATCACTAAACAGAGAACATCCCTGGTCATCCCTACTGCCTCTGATCTGGCAGACTCACTAAACAGAGAACATCCCTGGTCATCCCTACTGCCTCTGATCTGGCAGACTCACTAAACAGAGAACATCCCTGGTCATCCCTACTGTCTCTGATCTGGAGGACTCACTAAACAGAGAACATCCCTGGTCATCCCTACTGCCTCTGATCTGGCAGACTCACTAAACAGAGAACATCCCTGGTCATCCCTACTGCCTCTGATCTGGCAGACTCACTAAACAGAGAACATCCCTGGTCATCCCTACTGCCTCTGATCTGGAGGTCTCACTAAACAGAGAACATCCCTGGTCATCCCTACTGTCTCTGATCTGGCAGAATCACTAAACAGAGAACATCCCTGGTCATCTCTACTGCCTCTGATCTGGCAGACTCACTAAACAGAGAACATCCCTGGTCATCTCTACTGCCTCTGATCTGGCAGACTCACTAAACACAGAACATCCCTGGTCATCCCTACTGCCTCTGATCTGGCAGACTCACTAAACAGAGAACATCCCTGGTCATCCCTACTGCCTCTGATCTGGCAGACTCACTAAACAGAGAACATCCCTGGTCATCCCTACTGTCTCTGATCTGGCAGACTCACTAAACAGAGAACATCCCTGGTCATCCCTACTGTCTCTGATCTGGAGGACTCACTAAACAGAGAACATCCCTGGTCATCCCTACTGCCTCTGATCTGGCAGACTCACTAAATAGAGAACATCCCTGGTCATCCCTACTGCCTCTGATCTGGCAGACTCACTAAACAGAGAACATCCCTGGTCATCCCTACTGTCTCTGATCTGGAGGACTCACTAAACAGAGAACATCCCTGGTCATCCCTACTGCCTCTGATCTGGCAGACTCACTAAACAGAGAACATCCCTGGTCATCCCTACTGCCTCTGATCTGGCAGACTCACTAAACAGAGAACATCCCTGGTCATCCCTACTGCCTCTGATCTGGAGGTCTCACTAAACAGAGAACATCCCTGGTCATCCCTACTGTCTCTGATCTGGCAGAATCACTAAACAGAGAACATCCCTGGTCATCCCTACTGCCTCTGATCTGGCAGACTCACTAAACAGAGAACATCCCTGGTCATCCCTACTGCCTCTGATCTGGCAGACTCACTAAACAGAGAACATCCCTGGTCATCCCTACTGTCTCTGATCTGGAGGACTCACTAAACAGAGAACATCCCTGGTCATCCCTACTGCCTCTGATCTGGCAGACTCACTAAACAGAGAACATCCCTGGTCATCCCTACTGCCTCTGATCTGGCAGACTCACTAAACAGAGAACATCCCTGGTCATCCCTACTGCCTCTGATCTGGAGGTCTCACTAAACAGAGAACGTCCCTGGTCA